>NC_081517.1:6484623-6784623 GCF_030273125.1 Centropristis striata | reverse complement strand
GGACGGACGGGTAGGTAGAGTAGATGGATGGATGGATGATGGATGGATGGGTTGGTAGAATAGATGGATGGATGGATGGATAGATGGATGGATGAATGGGTAGGTTACATAGATGGGTTGGTAGAATAGATTGATGGATGATAGATGGATGGATGGATGATAATTAATGTTTTATACCATGCAAATACTTTTAATTGTAGAAAAAGACGGCCATGAGTGAAATTTAAAACTTTTAGCGTTCCGACCTCCATCCAAAATTTGACATAATATCCATTATGAATATTCATGCATACTTATCATTAATCAGATTTAAGCCATGTATCCCTTCACTGTAAGTTACTTTTTCATTTCTGTATTACATTTCAATTAAAAATAAATTTTCCATCAAATTCTTAAATTTTTCATAATCTGTAAGCTGTCACTCAGCAACTTTTAATGTAATTTAATTTAATCAGCTTTGTTTAATGTCTAAAGAAACATGGATGCAGCTGAATTAGAAGATTAGAATTTTCAGTGTTCAATTCTTACAAGAATTTGCCCCTTGTAGCATGTTATAATAGCTGGCAGAGGGAATTCCGGTGAGGCAGCAGTAGCTAGACTAGACCACTGCTAGCTTGGCTGACCCTCACCCTGCAGTCCCTCGTCTGCCCGGGCTTCCAGTCTTTCTACAAAGCTAAGCAACCACCTGCTGGCTAAAGCTTCATATTTAGCGCACAGACATGGGAGTGCATGAGTCAATGTTTTCATCTAACTTTCAGCAAGAAAGCAAATTAGCATATGTCCTTACTACCTTTTTAGCAGGGAAATGAGCCAGCAAGAACATTTAAGCCCGTTCCAACCACTCTGCTCACATTTTCATGTCTTTTTTATCCCTCTCTCTTTCTCAGATTTTATAAAGAAAGTAGTTTTGGCATCCTCACTTTACCTCTTCAGTGGAGTCAGTCAAAAGTGATAAGAGCCCGTGTAACTGGGCACACAGATGCACAGAAGACAATGAAAAGGAATGTGGGGGTGCTTCAGAGTTGCAGCATCCTGGAGTCTTCCAGCGTTTTGAAGTTTCCCTCTTTGATCTTGTTGGCTGCTCCACTACACTAGATGGCACTCAGTCGAGATCCTACCTGTGCCAGTGCTACGTAATTGTCAGAATATGCCAGTTTCATAAGTCAGTTTTACCAGAAGTTTCCAAGCCTCATTACCACCTTGTTTCACTTCATGGTGTGCTCCTGGGACATAAGATATACCTGTTAATTGATTATCACCACACATTACTCCCCACTACAGCACAATATTTCTCAAATCCTTTCAGGTGGATCACACAAAAGCTAATGCACTGGAATTTGTAGCTATCAAACTAAATGTTGTCTGCTGACGAAGCAACTGACAGGTCCCTTATTACGGATATCAGGAAGAAAGGAGGGGATGTGTATAGCCCGAACAAACCCACTGTTGGAAGCAGAGATGGTCCAAGGTATAAGCAAACTAAGCGACTGCTTAGGGCCCCGTGGCCACTAGGGGGCCCCCCAAGAGAAAAAAAAAAATAATATACATTTTTTTTATATACACTACTGGTCAAAAGTTTTAGAACACACCAACTTTTCCAGAATTAAATTGAAAATTATGCAGTTTAATGTCTCAGTGTACTCTGAAATGAATGCACATTTGCAACATTTAAAATTCTTTATTGAGCATGATAGTGTTTTGAAAGTAAAAAAGACAAAGACATGAAAAGAATTAAAAAATGGACAAAATAGCCCAAGACTCCATAGAGTTAAGTTGTTAACCCATTTCTTGTTCCCTGAAAAAGGCCTACTTGTATAATTCTGAAATGTACATTATTTTTCAGTTTTGGTTAAGCTTACCTTTTTTTATTTACCTCTGGCAGTTCACCACTTACCTTTGTACCCTTTCAAGCTGTTCATTTGACTTGAACTGCTTGAATTTCAATAAAAAACTGGAAAAATTGGAGTGTTCTAAAACTTTTGACCGGTAGTGTATATATTCAGCAACAGACTCATCCAACCCCGCTGCTCCAAGGAATGATACAGAAAGTCATTCCTTCCTTCTGCAATCAGACTCTATAATTCATCTACCTCTGCCAGAACCAACATTACTGAAATTCACGAAATCTACGCACTAAATGTTTGTCTGGGGAGATGAAAAGATTCTGGAACTTCTGTTGGAACTTCTATCCATTCTCGTCCGCTTATCCGGGGCCGGGTCGCGGGGACAGCAGGTTAAGCAGGGCGTTCCAGGCGCCCCTCTCCCCAGCCACAACTTACAGCTCCTCCTGGGGGACGACCCCGAGGCGTTCCCAGGCCAGGAGAGAGATATAATCCCTGCACAAAATTCCTTCTTGCAATTAATGTTGGTCTGCTGTTCTTGCACTGAAGAAAAAAAAAAGAAATCACAGTAAGTGGTTATTTTTGATTTGCTTCAAACCTTTTGTATTCCTATTTATACTGTTATACATGCATTTGAGCATGAAATATGTTAAGTTACTGCACTGTAAACATATTTAAAATTGCAGTTTCATCATATCTGGTTAAGTGCACAGTCCTATATGTGGCCCTGTGGTAGTGACGATGAAAAATTGTGGCCCCCTGCAGCATTTATGTGCCCATCCCTGCCCTAGAAAATGTCCAAACTTGAGAAAATGGCTTTGAAGAGCATCAGAGCTGACCTTGTACTGTTGCAGCTTGTCATCTTCTCACAGCCCAGTTCAACTATAATTGGGCAACTTGAAGTTAAACAGAGCTCTTCAGCTGTTTAGCCCTTCAGGCACGGGCAATATTGAAGATTTTAAAGGACAAATCCACAGTGAATCCCTATCAGTGCACCAACTGCTGCTTCAATGCTCTCTGTTGGCTGAGACTTAGTAAAATACTGTATTAAACCTATAGCAACCCCACGAGTGATGTCCGCTACTGTTTTGGCTCATCTGTAAGAGGTAGAACACCTGCTGTGACATCACCAGTTGGGGTATTGACAGCAAATCTCCATCCATTGAGAGCGGTGCAGCAGGTGGCATGATTCATAGCGGATTAAATGAAACAAATATGTGACCATAGAGGGGACATGTTTTCCTCGTCTCTACGAGAGGCAAGCTACTGTACAGTTGTCCCTTATGGACAATTACAGAGGTTATTAAGTATAAACAGTTCCTCCCATGCAGTACGTGCAGCTGCAGCAGCTGGAGATATGCTAAGCAGTAATATGTTTACTGTAATTGCATATTTCGCCTTTATAGACTTATACTACTGCTGTGTCCAAAATTACTCCCCCATTCACTGCTCCCTCCATAATGCAAACGTGTTCTTTTATTTTAAAGAGGCCACTTTAATTGGGGTGTTTTGAATGAACATATTTTGCATCATCACTTACAGGTGGAGGATTGAACGACACACCTCTCAATGTGATGCATTGCATTGTTGGATTTGTAGCAGAATTTAGCTTCCACAGCATAGAAACTATATATTTTGATGCACTGTGGGACCTTTTAGAGCCATATAAGTGCACACATTTCACACTGAGATCTAAATGCTCAAACAAAATAGGGGAAAGTGTCTATAGTGCACTATCTAGTAAATGGTAAATTATTTCTGACATGGCCCAGGATCAAATCAAATCAAACTTTATTTATATAGCGCTTTTCGTACATATAAATGCAACACAAAGTGCTTTATAAAAAATAAGAATTAAAACAGACAATAAAAATGACAAAATCCACCCCTTCCATCCCCACATACACATCTGTATGTACACATACATGCACAGACACGCACACACACAAACACACACTCAGACTCACACACAGCACATATTAATTGACAGTAGAGCCATGGCAAAGCACCAAGGATCCAGATGAGGAAAAACCAAAAAAAAAAAAAAAAGCAAAAGGAGATTCAAATAAAGAATTCTTAAGTCCTAAGCTTGCCGTTTATAAAAGCTTAACCTTTCATGTTTTACATTATTGAACACTGTGAACTATAGGCTAGTACTGGATGCTAAAACAGCCTCCATATAACTTGATGGATTTTAATTTTACAAATCGTTTTATGATGCTGATGTAGAATAGAGGTGTAAATCACAGAGTCACCGATGATACGATACAGTGACACCATGATAGCAATGGTATCCCAATACAGAGATTTCACCATAATCAATACATTGCAAGTCAATCATCTATGATATGTTATTATGTTATGATATCTGTGAAACTGAATAAGGAAAAAGGCAGGAAACAAGAATTATGTATTTATTTGCTGCATCGTTGGTGTCAGTTTAACAGAATTTGACAACTGACATGAAACAATGTACAACAAAGTGCACAGAGTGCCTCTTTAACACACACACACACACACACACACACACACACACACACCATACGAGATGTGTCCATGTCAGTGTGTGCTATCATTCATATATTAAATAGCCACAAGCAGGCAAAGGCCAAACTGCCAGAAAACAAAACCGCTTGAGGGTTAAAAGGAAGTATACAACTACGCCTCACTAAAATCTTAAAATCTAAATTGACAACTCCTTCATAACCTTTTCAAAACTGTGTAGAGGAATAAACATCTGCACTATGATAAAACCCTGCTCAAAGAAGTTAAAAACACAACACACAAATTCGTTTTGATCAAGTAATAAAAGGCAAGGCCAGAGGTCTGTGTGTGTCGGGTGTTGAATAGAAGATGCCGTAAGCGGTTGCTATGATTTCAATTCAGACTTAGGAATAAGCTTGAATAAATAGTAGATAGATAGTAGATAGTAGATCTAGTGAGAAGAATACCTGTGAGTAACCCCTATCGCCCACTTGAAAATCAGTATTAACAGATATGAACCAGTAGGCTAACTGTATTATTTCATGTTTGTGCCAACATGTTTTCAAAAAAAATTATCATATCGGGCAGCAATAGTCTTGCATAACCAGACCGAAACTCTTAATACAAATGTGTTGTTAAATGGCACAATTTTTGTTTTATTACCAAGCAGATATATGTTGCGTTTTTGTCTGGAAATGATGTGTTATATAATCTAAAGGATGGGACATACATGATGTGGTAAACCATCAATCACATTGTTACTTCAACACCTCAACTGAAAAATATTTTTTGAAAAAGTGAAAAGCTGATAACTGCTACAGCTCACTGTCCGCGCAGTGGGAAACCCAAAGGAAATGTCTTTGTATTTTTAAGCATTAACTAAACTAAAATTGTAAATTAGATTTTTATTATGGGATGGAAAGCTCTAATTGTCTCGGTTTTGACTGTTATGCTAGTGCATCCTGAAAGGGTCAAGATAAAATATGTGGATTGCGCTGACAACCTTCAAGCTAGCTAACTAATATAACGTGATGGTTAGCTTGATATGTATGAATGTGACTAGTTATTAAGCATATGCACAAATGAGAAAGGAATAGGTTTGTTCATCAACCTCAGTAACATCAAGCCATCACTGTTTACCCGGACAAGCTAGCTATCTCTATGCTAAGATCCGGCAACTTCTACTTGTGTCAACAGTGGGAAAACTAAAGGAAAATGTCTTTGCATTTAAGCATTAGTTGACAGCTTAACTAAAATTGTAAATTAGATTTTTATTTGGGGATGAGAAGCTCTATTCGTCTAGGTTCTACATTCTTTCACTCCTCTGCTGTGACTGTTATGCTAGTGCGTCCTAAAAGGGTCAAGATAAAATATGTGTAGATTGCGCTAACAACCTTCAAGCTAGCTAACTAATGTAACATGATGATTAGCTTGATATGTTTGAATGTGACCAGTTATTAAGCATTATGCACAAATGAGAAAAGCCTACATTTTTTCATCTTTGTCATTAACATCAAGCCATTGCTGTTTACCCGGACAAGCTAGCTAGCTCTATGCTAAAATCTGCCAATTTGTACTTGTATCAACAGTGGGAAAACCAAAGGAAAATGTATTTGTATTTAAACTAACTTTCTCGGCATGAGACATTAAGGCTGTCTGTCTTTCTATTTGGTTGCACAGACAGTCACCTGTTTCCTGGCAGTACTGTATTTGCACTACAGCTTTTGAATACAAAGCTTTTATTTAGGGGTCTCTCTTTGGAAATAATAAATAATAATTTAGAAATACGCAAGAAAAACCAACATGAATGGGATCTTGTGATTGTGTGTGATCCTGTCATCCAACTCTGGTTTTTATTCTAGTGGGACTCTATTTTATTTGTGTCTTGTGTGTTTAGCGTAACAATTTTGGTCATTTTGTGTCTTTGTATGTCATTTTGTGTGTTTTTTGGTCATTTTGTGTCTTTTTTGTGTCTTTTTTGTGTCTTTTTTAGTCATTTTGTGCCTTTTTTTTGGTCATTTTGTTTCTTTTTTTAGTCATTTTGTGTCTTTTTTTAGTCATTTTGTGTCTGTTTTGGTCATTTTATGTCTTTTTTGGTCATTTTGTGTCTTGTCTTTTTTGGTCATTTTGTGTCTTTTGGTGTCTTTTTTAGTTATTTTGTCTTTTGGTGTCTTTTTTAGTTATTTTGTGTCTTTTATTGGTCATTTTGTGTCTTTTTTTGGTCATTTTGTGTCTTTTTTTGGTCATTTTGTGTCTTTTTTTAGGTGACACCAGAGGGTTAAGGCTGTCTGTCTTTCTATTTGGTTGCACATGTAGACAGTCACCTGTTTTCTGACACTACTGTATTTGCGCTACAGCTTTTGAATACAAAGCTTTTATTTAGGGGTCTCTCTTTGGAAGAAATACGCAAGTTCTCAGTAAACAGAAATCAAAAAAAGCCAAAGAAAGTCAGCCAATTTGAGCACAGTGCCTTTTTGTGCGTACGTTTGTGTGTGTGTGAGTGAGAGAGAAAGCCCAATTTAAAGGTCATTGTCACAATGAGGCCTACTAAGGAGTGTGTACCGCACACAGCCTGACCCAGCATAAAACCAAGGCAATTAAAGCCCGGCCACGGACAGGGGAATCGACACGGCACAGCAGTGGAGCGATCCAACATGGCCTCGGTCGCAAAGAGTAAACAGAGAGTGAGGCAGAGGCTGAGGCGACTGGCAGTGAGAGAGGGGAATAGGTTATGCAAATGACCCTGGCCTCCGACAGAAGGGAGTCAATGGAGTTCCTCCACGCTGACGGGAGCAGAAAGTTAACTACACAAACAAGTCACTGGAGCTCTGAATCCATTCTCTTCCTACTCTGCCTGTCTCTTTCTGCAGCCTGACTCCTTTAACTCTATGGAGTCGGAATCCTTTTCATCATGCCTGTATATACCACTTAAAACATGTTTAAATGCCATGTTGGTATATTTTTTTCACCTATATGATAATTGATTTTACTTACTGGATCAACATTTTGAACCAAAATGGAACAGAGAAAAACCAACATAAATGTGATCTTGTGATTGTGTGATCCTGTCATCCAACTCTGGTTTTTATTCTAGTGGGACTCTATTTTATTTGTGTCTAGCGTAACAATTTTGGTCATTTTGTGTCTTTTTTGGTTATTTTGTGTCTTCTTGGTCCTTTTGTGTCTTTTTGGTCATTTTGTATCTTTTTTTTTGTCATTTTGTCTTTTTTGTGTCTTTTTTGTCATTTTATGTCTTATTGGTCCTTTTGTGTCTTTTTGGTCATTTTGTGTCTTTTTTTGGTAATTTTGTGTCTTTTTTGTGTCTTTTTTAGTCATTTTGTGTCTTTTTTTTGTTAATTTTGTTAATTTTTTGTCCTTTTGTGTCTTTTTTTTTTGTAATTTTGTGTCTTTTTTGGTCATTTTCTGTCTTTTTTAGTCCTTTAGTCCAACATAAAATGTAATTTTGAATCTATTTTTTACTTTCAAAACACTATCATGCTCAATAAAGAATTTTAAATGTTGCAAATGTGAACAAAGGTTGCAAATATAACATATAAGAGGGTTCCATCCAGTTCTATCATTTTATATTAAATATATTTGAGCTTGTCTGCTGAAACTGAAACTGGCCTCATGGGGTTTACAGCCAGAACTTTAGAGGTAAATTTACAGTAGGGCTCCACGCTGCTTTGTTTTCTAGTCTGGATGTCATGAAGAAGTCTGGATATGGTGCTTTTGGAGACTCCAGAGGGTTAACTGGGCTGCATATCTCTCTCTGCTGTTTGTAGAGTTTTGACCTGGATAAAAACAAACATTAATTGCACCTTTGATTTTGGATTCAATCGTACCATGAAAAACAAATTTACCTTAATGCAGTTTCAAGTATGTTTTCACCCAAAGAAGCCACATCTTTTGTCTCCAGTGACCCGTCAAATCCCTCTGTATTCCACTCAACTCACCCACCGTGTTATCTTTGCTTGTAGTCTGTGGCTGACTTGAGAGGGAGCGACAGGACGGCTGGGTATGTGTGGGTATATTTTCATGCCATTCTGGTGGGAGAGACTTGGCCTGGTTTTCAAAGCCTGGTTCCAGATGGTGGGAGCAACTTGCGAGGCAAAGGAGGAGAAAAAAAGAAAACAAGCTTGACTCCATAATGCCAAGACCAGATGAGAAGATGTAACCCAAATCACACACACTCACTGACACACACACAGACACCCAATCTTGCATCCTGATCACAACTTCAAAGACCACTTTAAGAGATGTTCTTTTGCAGGAGATACGCTGAGGCACGCTATTGTTGGAATCTAAACAAAACCGTCTGTTCATCCTACTTAAGTCATGCATTACACATACAATACAGTTGCATTAGTAGGTACAAGACGTTTACATTTTCCCTTTACACATACAGTACATGTTGTATGCCATGGGTCTCAAACTCGCGACCCGCGGGCCGATTGCGGCCCTCGTGACGATATTTTGTGGCCCCCACCTTGATATGAAAGTTTAATGTGAGTTTTATATGAATGGCACTTTACCGTGTTGTGTGTGGAAGGTCCCTTTAATGTAATTTAAAAAGTCTTTTATTTGTAATTTTGTCTTTTTTAAATAATTTTGTGTCTTTTTTAAAATAATTTAGTCTTTTTTAAATAATTTTGTGTCCTTTTTTTTAAATAATTTTGTGTCTTTTTTCGTCATTCTGTGTCTTTTTTTGATAATTCTATGTCTTTTTTTAGTAATTTTGTGTCTTTTTTGTATAATTGTGTGTCTTTTTTTAATATTTGTTTGTCTTTTTTATTCATTTTGTGTCTTTTTAAGTAATTTGTGTCTTTTTTGGTAAATATGGGTCTTTTTTGTCATTTTGTGTCTTATTTTGTAATTTTGTGTCATTTTTTAAATACTTTTGTATCTTTCTTTATAATTTTGTGCCGTTTTTGGTAATTATGTGTCTTTTTTTTGTGGTCATTTTGTTTCTTTTTTGGTCATTTTGTGTCTTTTTAAAAATAATTTTGTGTCTTTTTTTTGGTAATTCTGTTTTTTTGTCGTTTTGTGTCTTTTTTAAGTTAGTGTTTTTTCAGTCCCCTGGGCCTCCAGTTGCCCATCCCTGTTATATACACACTCATTCTCAGTTGGATCCTTTCTGGGTTTTTTTATTTTTTTTACATTTTACACAATATCCCAACTTTTTTTGGTTGCAGAATAGGGTTTGGTGATGTGGTTGTAGAGCAGAAACCTTTGTCATTGCAAGACCACATGCTGTAACCAGAAAACCGCTCATTTGTGGTGCATATCTTCCTGTCAGCAGCCTGTGTAACTGTTCTCATGGAAGACACACTCACTGTGCCACTCAAAAAGCAAAAAAGACCAAAATGTGAAATATGTGATACCCACTGCAAGCAGATGCCTTGTACTGAATTTCAAACTACGGGAGTGCAGGTCTGGATTTTGAGGCAGGGGTGAGTGGCTCCTTGATGGCAGAGGTGTTGTTAGCCAGCATATGGAGAGGCCAGACAGCTTAGACCCTATTTAGACCAGTAAAGGAGTACAAGTCAGGTCAAGCAGCCCAAGCACAAAGATTGTGCTGACATGACCTCAGGAACAGATGATCCTGACTTTGCGTGCACCCCTCGCCCCCTCCCTCTAGACACCTACACACAAACACTCCACAATATCAGCTGTTGTATTCAGCATTGTGTACTTAAAACAAACAACCAACACAGGCATTGTCATATGTCGGATTTTCAGGCCTGACGTGAACTTTTGTTTCCACAGATGACTGGGATCAGACAAATCGGATGAGGTCGGTAGTTGCTTTAATGCAGGTTTAGGATAAAACGCCATTGACTTGTATGCACGTCTACAACTGTGTGCTTTTAAAGAGGTAATTGTATTAAGTAATTGCATTAGTTAATTGCAGTCTATTGCAAATGTAATTAAAGATTACTTTGCAATTGGATGGAGTCCTTTTTTATCTGCCTTCCTGTATTACAAATGAAGTAGAGCAGAAATCCAACCTGAGGCTTACTTTACATAATATGTGCATGGTTTAATATTCAGGAATCTATCATATATCATGCTCCAAAATAGCCCTTTTGCCAATTGTTTACATGCACTCCCACATTCAGAATGTAAATCTCAGTGCTCAGTGTTTACTGCTCTGCAGCACAGAGAATAAACTCAACAGTTTTAATCACAGGAGCTCATTTCCACGGAATTTTCTCTAGTTGTTCACTAATTGTATTAGAATAAAGAGAGATGATTACTGAAAACAGTCAATGAACTTTTTGCCACTTACAGTTACACTCTGTACTCCGTCCATGCACCACACACAGACCTGTTAACGACTGAGCTAAACTGAACTAATGGATGGCGGTAGACTTCAGAGCTGTCAATCATCTCAAGGCTGCGTCTGACAAGCTAAGACTTTAAGGACCTTTTGAGTGGAAGTAAGGCCACATTGCAGTCTTCTGAGTGTTAAGCTATCGGGGAAAGCGGATGACAGGATGATGGCTGATTATATGATGAGACATCAGGTGAAGGTTGTGGCCGGCCAAAGTCTAACTGACCTACATATTTCTGTTAAAGCCTAATTACAAATGTGATAAATGGTGGCAGGGGTTGAATCTTTTTACATACTATTTGATTAGATGATCCTGTTGCTGCTGAACGTTGGGACAGTCAATAGTCAACAACACAGTTGAGCAAATTTTTTTTCAGATCGGCCACTTTTCGGTTTGCTTTGCTGTAATTTTGAGTCCTTTTTTCACACTGAGAAGTTGTATAAAGCCTCTTCTGGCTGCACAAAATCTTGCCTCAATCAGTTCATTAACACTAATGTAACATTGATAAAACGGACTATTTATGACTATTTATTATCATCCATTCATCTACCTTAGGTTACAGGTAGCTAGTTGGCTGCCCTGGCCTTGCATCACTCTTGGCTCCCCGAAAGTAGTCATTAGTTATACTCCATTGTTTTGTTCCATTACATAATTTTTTGTTTCTTAAATCACCCCTGTTATTGATAGTACATAAGTTAGCATTATGGATCACATTAGCAAGCTAGCCAACTTACATATTGACTTTGATAGAATGTAGCTTGTGATAGTGTTAGCGAGCAAGCAAGGTAATGAAATAAAGGCAAAAATAAACCCTAAAAAAGCAACCTAGGATTTTCCCATAGAACAGAGTTGAGCTTGCAAAGCAAATTCAATTCATGGAAGCACCCACGAATTGAATTAGCCGATGTTAACCTGAATTTGCCCCAGGGTTGGTCACATCTTGTTTGATCAGGAGTGCTTCATTAGATAACACCCTTATATTTGCTGGTTGTTTGTTGACGTTAGCAAACTGTGTTTCTAAGCTAATGTTAGCTATCTGCACACTGTTGCTGCTGTAGAACCGCTTAAGAGAGGAAAGGCTGTCAGGAGTGCACATAAACCTCTGGAGTGTGTCTATGTTCCCTGGGTCCTATGTTCCCCTCTTTTTTTTTTGAGACTGGGGAACATAGGACCCTTTTTCCCTGCTTTTCCAAAAAAAGGGTCCTATGCTCCCCGGTCTGTTACTTTTTCCACCACTACTGCCAAATTCCATGGCAAATAGTCCTATTTAGGCCTACAGGCTGTTTGACGCGCATATGCAAATAGGCCTAGACGAGGAAAGATTAGGTCAGGGTGGCAAACCTGCAGGTCTTGAGCTAACCCTAACCCTAACCCTAATCGCGCAACAGTGGGAAGCATAGGACCCTGTTTCAGAAAAAGGGTCCTATGCTCCCCAGTATGTATTGCTACAGGGGAACATAGTCCCTTTTTTGGAAAAAAGGGGAACATAGGACCTTTTTTCTAAAAAAGGGTCCCGGGAGAACATAGGTCCTGGGGAGCATAGGACCCTTATTTGGGAAAAACGGGGAACATAGGACCTTTTTTCTAAAAAAGAACATAGTCCCTTTTTGGGAAAAAAAGGGGAACATAGGACCTTTTTTCAAAAAAAAAAAAGGGTCCCGGGGAACATAGGTCCCGGGTATCATAGGTCCCAGGGAGCATAGGGATGACCCCTAAACCTCACACCCTTTGGATTTTCTGAACAAAACTGTTCAGAGTTTACTATCTTTACATAAAAATCAGTCCACATACTGTTACAGGCAACAGAGAAAGTCAAGGAAGGTCCCGGTTTTTAAGTAATGTTACAGTTGTTCACTCATTGGCAAAACAAAGCAATTAATTCATGTCAATTGCTGACCATAGTCCTTTTTTTTAACTGGAACTGTTCAACTGTTTGAAATGGTCTGCAGTGATGTGAAATATTCATGATTAATAGCTGAGAAACAAAAACATGCCAGCACACTTGTGTGGTCCTTTAAATAGACCCAGTCCAGTCTCTGAGTGATGGGCTTGGCAGCTGAAAGGTTCAGGTGTATATGTCTAACAGTGGGCTCTGCTACTTAGCCTGATTAGATATTTCCATTAGAGTAAAGTTGGGTAAAGAGGTCCAGAGCTAAAATGTTGAAACATCTGAGACTTGGAAGTGACTGTAACACATATCAAACTCAGTTGTACTTGATTTGAGAAAGGCTCAGTCATTACTACCTCTTAATATTGTGTCTGTTGTCAAAGCATTCACGTAATTTATTATCAATTTATAGCTCTGCTATGAGAGGGCTTTGTCTTCATTTCTATTCAAAGTGAGCTTCTGTGTTCAGCAAGGCAAATACAGCCGAGCTGAGAGACTCTCTCCAGCCTCTCCTCATTTAGCTCTATACGACAAAGGGAGATGAGTTGCATTTTCGGATGCATTCATTATTCCTCCTCTCTCTCTCTCTCTCTCTCTTTCTTTCTCTCTCTCTCCCTCTCTCTCACACTCTCTGTCCTTGCTATTAAAATCTGTGGGTATTTTTGTTCCCATTAAATGAATTATACCCATTACTCTCTCTGACAACTCTGCATTGAGTGTGCGCGCCCCGATTTAACATTGTTCTAATTCCTCTCACTATTATTGCAATAAAACATTCATCATAATAATTAACCATTTTGACATCTAATTTAAGCTAATTAATTTGAGAGAAAGAATGCTTGTGTTATATGGAGCTCCGTGAATTGCCATGAAACTTCTGCTAATCATGGGAACAGCAATGAGCCTTGATGAGTTTCAACATGCTTTGGGACTCTGCAGAGAGCCACACACACACACACACACGCACATGTTACATGGGTCACCTGTCCATTAAAAGACAATGACAGTGATCCATCTTGATAATGGCTGTAATGGCAGATGCCAGTGAGGATAGCCGAGGGTGGCCATTCTTCTGTGTGCCAATGTAATGATAGACACTTCTAAGAAAATGGTCTATTCTTAGATTATTAGCCCTGTAAACTATCTGGATGGACGCAATCTACCCTTTCAAAATCAGGCTGTTGGTTTTCTCCTTATTGCTCTTCTGTTATGGATCCCTCCAGGCAGCACATTGATATACTATAATTCATGTGTCTTTATTCTCTGCATTTGGCCTAAAGCTCTGCTTGTTCGAAGAGACATGGAAGCGCAAACAACAGTAGGCAGATATTGTTATTGGCACATTGTTTTCTTTATGATGAGGCAAACTCTTGCATAGAGTGCATTTTGAATTCTTGTATTGATTGTGTCTTTGAAACTGCAGCCCAGAAAATATATAGTTGTTCTGCCAGCTTGTTTGTATGCCTTTGTGCTGCTTGGCATTGAAACAGGTACAGGTAGTGCCACAATAAAACACTTCTGAGGGAGGAATTTCAAGATATTTTATCTATCCATCTATTCATCTATCTATCCATTCATCCATTTATATTAATCACCCATCTATCCATCCATCCTACCTATCCATCCTACCCACCCACCCACTTCATCCATCCATCCATCCATCTAACCCATACAGCTATCCTACAAACCCATCTATCTATCCCACTTATCCAGCCTTCCTTCCTTCCTTCCATCCATCCATCCAATGAACCCATCTATCTACCCATCCATCCATCCATCCATCAATCTATCCTACCCACCAATCCATCCATCCATCCGTCCGTCCATCCATCCATCCATCCATCCATCCATCCATCCATCCATCCATTCAACTAACCTATACATCTATCCTAACAACCAATCTATCTATCCCACTTATCCATCCATCCATCCATCCTACCCACCAATCCATCCATCCAACTCAATCCATCCATCCAACTAACCCATCCATCTATCCTACTTGCCCATCCATCCATCCATTCATCCATCCATCCATCCATCCATCCATCCATCCATCCATCCATCCATCCATCCATCCATCCTTCCATCCATCCATCCATCCATCCATCCATCCATCCATCCTTCCATCAATCCATCTATCCTACTTACCATCCATCCATCCATCCATCCATCCATCCATCCATCCATCCAAATTACATGCAGTAATCAGTGTCAACTAATCTGCTGTGATTCATCATATGTATGAACATTTCCAGCCAGTGACAACAGCACCATGCGTCTTTTTGCTGTAACATTAGGATCCCAATCTGCACATCTCCCAGCACAGTGACACCATTACGTTATATTTATGGTGAAATGTCTTCAGCAGTGCTCCGACAGGTAAATTTATCATACATGCTAATAGAGTGTGGAAACACTCATTTTGTCTCACGTAGTACAAGTCATTAATTAAACTCGCTCCCAAAGTGATTTGTTAGTATGCTCTATGGAAGCGAACCAGTGATAAATACTTATGTCCCGAGCAGAACAGATTGTCACACTGCAAATATAAATTCCTATTAAAAGGTGTATGAGAGTGAGAGCTTGGGTAACTTTTTTGTGACATCAGACAGGCATATATATTTAGTTTTTGAAGTTCCATAGATGAGAAAAATAACATTATTAGCCATACTGGTGGCATGTCTCTAGGGATGGCAATGTCAGATAGTTAGTTCACTCTGCTACTTTGGACCAGACTGAAATATCTCAAAAACTGTTTGCAGATTGCTTTGAGATATGCATTGCCCCTGGAGGATAAATCCCACTGACGTTGGTGATGCCTTGACACACCATATGTTTCACTTATCCTGTGAAACATGTCCACATCAACAAAATGAGTTTGCACAAAATTTGGGACAGTTATTTATGGTCAGCAGACAATGTATCCTAATGACTTTCAGAGTCCCTTAATTTCTCCTTTTGTACCACTTTCTGATGGACTGTTATGAAAAATGGGGTACATATACTGTAAATGTTCTCTTCAAGACACATTTTATTTTTGTGATCTCTTCACTTATCTTTGCAACACCATCAGGTCAGCTTTTTCATTTGCTCAGTTCTTTGGTTTAAACACCTGGAGGAAAAATAGCATCACCATCAGCATCTACTGTTGTGTTTAGGGCATTTTATTCATTTATTTTAAAAATTTTTAATAAATTACAGCCTCACAGTTAGCATAGCTGTAGACGCTCTTCTTGTTTTTTTGTCTGGTTCAGCAGGGGCCAACCCTTCAAACGTTGCAGGCATAGGTCCTTAAACCTGGACATGAGTTAGCAATAAAGTACTTCTGGTTGCTTTGTCTCGAAGTTGATGGGTTTTTCAAATAGATTTCAGGTTAGCCGCCTGAAATAAGCAATGTGGTTAACACAGCTTTAAGAGATTTTCACCTTTTATTCTATGAAATAAAAAATGTCATGTTTGGTGATGTGGAAGTCATATGAATGTGATGTTGTCTTTAACCTAACATTAACTCTTGCATTTATGCTTAAAAAATCCTTACGTGATATTAATTTATGTAGATTTGCCACTTTATACATTTTCTACAAGAATCCTAAATCCAATGGAAAATTCCCATTGGCTTTTTGTCAAGAGAACGTTGAGCGGTAGAGCTGTTACCGACTGATAGGAAGGTTGGTGGTTCGATCCCCGACCATAGCAGCCTACATGTCGAAGTATACTTGAGCAGAATACTGAACCCCAAATTGCTCCCGATGCTGCATTAATCGAGGTGTGTGAATGAATTCCCAATGGTGGCAGGTGGCACCAGTGTGCCTTGGTAGTCTTGCCCACTAGTATAAATGTGTGTGAATGGGTGAATGAGCGTAGTGTGTAGTGTAAAGCGCTTTGGATAAAATCGCTACATAAGTAAACTCCATTTAACATTTAAGTGATCCAATGGAAAATCCCATTGGCTTTTTGTCAAGGGAACACCTGTAATTCCAGTTTGGCCAACGGAAATATGTTGTTCCTGCAAGATCTATAAACAGGAAAGTCTGTCACTTAGTGTGTGAGTTGCTGAGTAATGAAATCACACCACTGGTTCCAGTGGGTTAGGGTTAGGTCGATTTGGAGCTTCCCCATTGGTTGTTGCTCTTTCAGAATGAATCTTTGTCACGGTCAGCTGGTAACGTCTTTGACTCTGTAAACACTCTGATCTAAATACAAAATGTGCTCGTTGTTTTTGCCACCACCAATTTAATGCACAGTTCATGGTGTTCAGGGACCACGAGGCTCAGGGGGAGAAAAAAATTGTTAGTTGCATAACCATGTCATGTGGTGTGCTATTTCAGTACATAACAAACAAATATTACCGGGGCCACTATAGATGAAAATTTAATATCCAGTGATTCACATCATAGAGATCACTGACTATGTCTGTATCAGTTCGGCCACAATAAAGCACAGTGGCCAGCCGTATGCCAGGTTTCAACCTTGCTTAATCTAAAGGCTTTTTCAGCATTTCACTGAGGCTTATACAGTGAGGCTTCTGCTGTTTTTAACTCAGGGATGGAGAGACTGTGAAAGCAAGGTTTGTGTGCTTGAAATCCAGTTATGTGGAGCTTTTCTGAATTTGAATGCTTTTTCTTTCTTTCTTTTTTTTACAAAATCAGTCCTTCAAACTGGCCATGTATCAGAGTCCCTCTTACTCCGTATCCTGTATCTCTCACAGGTGCTACTGAACAATGACTCCACATCACAAGTTTTGATTTTTTTGTGCCTTACCAGCACAGTTTTTTGAAAATCCATCAAAGGCTTAGAAACATATACACATATGAAAATGTTTAGAAGTGTTGGTGTCCTAGATTGTGTGCATATAATAACAGTAATCCTTACATCAAGTGCCATTCATATTGAGAATAGAAACACTGCAAGCAAAGATGAGTAATCATTTGAAGGACATGCGGTTATAAATGTTACGTAGAATATAATCTTCTACTTACTAGGAACATTGCAAATAAAAGTGAAAACTTTAAAAACCATAAATAGTGCTTTGTGCTTTTGTTTTCTCCTCTGAATTCTTTCTCTCCTTTTGTCGAACTAGTCCTGTATTATCTACGTTTGCTTTTGGGTTGTTTCGACACACTCCTCCTTCCCAGTTTTCACTTCCCAGTTCTATTATTGGTTTTATCTTCTCTCGA
Organism: Centropristis striata; assembly: GCF_030273125.1. Lineage (NCBI taxonomy): Eukaryota > Metazoa > Chordata > Actinopteri > Perciformes > Serranidae > Centropristis > Centropristis striata. The sequence continues at coordinate 6,766,895 of NC_081517.1, read as the reverse complement.
GCATTGAAATATTTGCAGAAAATCTCTCGTGTTTTCATTTGACGTTGGTCTCTTTGGACCAAATTATTGGGTTTTGAATATTGTTAACAACAAAAGCTTGTTGTTCATTTATTCATTTCTCCGAGGTTTTGTTGTATGTCATCTTGTATTCATATTCATAAGTTAGAGGGGCACTCCACTGATTTGACATGCAACGGTCAAACTTGCTCACCATGTGGAGCCTGTGAAGACAGTTGAATGATGTCTTCCATAGCTGCAAATGAGCTAAAAGTGGCGTAACACACCCTAATAATGCAATGAATTCTCATGAATGGGTTTGTGATATCTTACGGAAACGTATGCACAACGGTAGTATGTTATCCTATGTTATGTGGCTGTTTAATGTAATGTTGTGAAGGGTTTATTTGACCTGCCCACCCTAAGCATTGTGATTGGTATTTATACCTATTTTACTGCCGTCGCTCCCATCGTAATTACTGCCGCTACTAAAGGTCACCACAAATAAACAGCGCCATGTGGCTCACATTAATGTTGCTTTCCTATACATTTCTATACTCTGTTTATACCTACAAATTGGAAGAGAACAGTACAGCAAGATGGCAACTGCCATAATGACAAACTCATCTACAAACAACAAACGGTGTCCTCTTTTTTTTATTCAGTCTGTGGGTATTACAAAGAGTTGCAATTGGTTGCATTATGTAACAAATGTGGGATCGCTTATTCTTGTCATTTTAACTCATACTAGAGACGGAAGGACAGATTTCGCTGTACTGCTTGAGTACCTTTTTCAGGGAGATCTGGCTTTAAACCATAGACTGTATATAAATAATGGACGTAGTGACCATGATGTCACCCATTGGTTTGTGGACCCGTTTGAGGCATCGAGTTCAGTGTTCGTACAAAGCTAGCCACGCCCCAAATAGTATGATTCTTTATCTTCTATTTTCTTCTAAATTGGGCCATTATTTACACTATTAACATCAAATTTAAAAAATATTTTTTTACTAGTGATTTAGACCATAGTAGACCAATATTTTGTATTGAAATGAATGGACCTAAATGCTTCTGCAGCCTTCCTCAGCGCCCCCAGCTGGAATTTTCAGTAGAATGTAGTTTAAGGCACTTCCTGGTTTGCCTCCCTGCTCAGACCCGGAGGTTGCCGCCTGCTTTAAACATGATTATGTTGTCCAGCAGTGGTGTGCACAGGGTGTTGAGGATGGTCTCTTTTTAGTTCTGAGTGCAAAATTGCCTGTTTTAAAACCTTAATTTATTAGGCATGCATGTGTCATCTTGTGACACTTTCATGCTTCATATTTGCCTTATTATCACAGCAGGTGGCTGAGAGGTGGCACATGGCCTGGTCAAGCCAAGTACCCCGAAAGTGCTCTTTTTGTTGGCCCCTCTTGTTAGTTCAAGTGCTGTTCCTGTGTGACCTCAGGGCAAAAAGTATAACCTCTTTCCTTTACTATACCCAGAAATAAGGGTGCTTTTTTTTTTTTTTTTGGAACCGAAAAGAGTCCGTGCACACCACTGGCCCCCAGTCTATGGCCTGTGTACATGCATTACCATATAAGTCTGAAAAATCATCCCAGCTGAATTCTTGCAGTCGTGACTAAACTAAAATTCACCACACATATCTCAGGAAAAATCTCTCATCATGTTCTTTTCAATGCAGTGTCCTGTTGCCATTTCCAGACATGCTTAGCCATTAGTGCCAGCGAAATTGATGGGATGCACGCAGAAGGGGGGGCCGCGCACACAGGTACGGAACAGCATAGTGTTCATGGCTCTGTCTGCCAGACTTCCGTGGCTAACTGCATTAGTTCTGCCTCAGTGACAGTTTGAGACCCCACAGAGGAAGAGACTTAGCTGCAATGAGCCACCCAGGAGGGAGCGAGTGATCAACGAGTGTTTACCTCTGAATAAAGTTTCCGTGCATTGGGAGAGGCATCTGTGTATCCGTGTGTGTTCTGGATCTGTGCATACATGCCTGTTTACTTGTACAATATCGTCAATATCTGTGTGTGTGTCTGCGCAGGTGTATTCTTGGGAGGCGGTTGAGATGTGAAGACAGTTGGGATGTGAGTATTTCTGGAACGGATATGTTGAAATGGTTTGGCATAGCGACGCGTGGATTTGAGCTCCTCGCTGTGAATGTTTTTCAGGCAGATGATTAAGGTTTATTAGTATGGGACTGTACAGCCTTTCTACCTGATAGTCAGATGTCGCAGCGGCTGTTGCATGAAATTCATTGACTTTATAAGGAGGGCATGCTGGGTTTTGGCTGGCAGGGGGGCAGCGACAGCTTTGTAAATGTTTGGGAGATAAAAGGCTTGTGTGTCTGTCTGTGTGAAAAAATCTGCGTGTCTGGCCGGGGCGTAAACAATGGCTAAAGGAGTCTCGATAAAATGTCACCAGGGCGTTTGACCTTGTTTGACAAATTAAGGAGCAAATAAATAAATCGGCTTGGATTGCATCACCGCAGGGGAGTAATACATAAGCACACACATACACACAGACAGAACGGCACGAGTAAATACAAAATGCAGAGCTGTAGAATAAGGATGTTTGTCGAGGGTTAGTTTCAGACAGCCAGGTTGATAAAATACCTGGATTTATGAGGCTAACGAGCGTGCTATCTGTCCTCTCTTTTTTATTAGCTCTTGGTTGTTGTCCATTTAATGTGTTCTCTGCAAGACGGTGTCTGTACCTTGCCAAAGATTATTTGTTAGAAAAACATAAATCCACAGTCACAACTGGACTGTGTTTTTGCAGTTCAACAAGACCTACTTAGTGGAATAAAGAGATGATGTTATTGTGTAATATCGATCTCAGTTGTTGGAATCTCTTAGGTAAAACTTCTGCAGAAACAGGAGGTCTTTCTTTACAAAAATAACGATGAAAACAGTTACAGCCTGACTGATATCGGAGTTACCAGAGTTATTCTGACTGATAGCAGACCATCGTTATATTGTACAATAAACAGGCCAGTTCTCGGCAGACACAATGCCGAAATTCTATGCAACCAGTAAAAATCCACAGCTGTCACTGGGCAGCGCTGGGATGGAAGTATGTCCTCACTGTCTGGTGCGCGGTAGAGTATTAAGTGATAGACCTGCGGCACAAAAAAGCCACTCAGATAGTGCCAACATCACAGATATAGCACCTCGCTAGGCTGACCAGCCTCGGGAAGCACATCTGATTACCTATTATAGGTGTACACATCTTTATCTGGGTCATCAGCTTGTTCAGGGCATTGGCCTGCTGCTGTTGTACGACTCCATGGACTCAGACATCAGTATAATGTCTGTAAAAGGCCAATATGGGCCGATAATCCTGTTGGGTGTTCATCAAAATAAAGGTTAATTGAGTTGTGTTCCCTTGTTCCTATATATATATATATATACATATATAATCAGTCAGGGATGGGCCACTTAAATGCTGGAGGGGGCCACAATTTTTTTTATCATTTTTATAATTATACTGTTATGCTTTGAACCTGTAGCACTTTGAGATTTCCTGTAATGTAAAGTGCATTACAAATAAAATGTATTATTATTATTATTATTATTATTACAGGGCCACATATAGGAGCGTGCACTTAACCAGATATGATGAAACTGCAATTTTAAATATGTTTACAGTGCAGTAACTTAACATATTTCATGCTCAAATGCATGTATAACAGTATAAATAGGAATACAAAAGGTTTGAAGCAAATAAAAAATAACCACTTACTGTGATTTCTTTTTTTTTTGTGCAAGAACAGCAGACCATCATTAATTGCAAGAAGTAATTTTGTGCATTTTTACACTGCACTTTTAAGATTTCATGTTCAAATGCATGTAGTTGTACTGAGAGCCACTTCAAGTGAGGGTGCGGGCCGTATGTGGCCCCCAGGCCTCCCGTTGCCCATCCCTGATATAAGTGATTTGCATCCAAATCTTAGCTTATCAAGCTTATTTGTAAAGTACAAATTAATAATAGATTTATCCAACATTGGCGAGCCAGGAAGTGTTGCTCATTATTCCATTGTTAGATATGAATATATATTATCTTTTTATGAAACATAGTATTTGTATTTAGCATCCTATCCACCTTTTACCCTTCTTCCTTTGCAGTAAGGGTTTATTTTAAAAAGCAGTTCCTCTTCTTTGTATATCGGTCCTTGTGTCCCATTATTCCCCTTGAAACTCAAACTGTCCTTGTCTGTCAAAAACTTTCTAGCTTTTCCCTCAAACATCATTTTAAGATAACCTTGACTTCAACACACTGAACAGTTTCTCAACAAATGGCTTTCTCTAAAAGGAATATATATATAAATATATATATCTATCTCCAGCCTGTGTTTAGCATATTATCACTGATACATCATGAAGAGAAATTAAGCTTGAAAGCACAGTAATGACTGCAGAAAAAGAATGAGATCATTACTTGAAAAAAATGGGTTCTTCTCTGAGATGTTTTCTGTGTGATATTTCTGCTCATCCACATGGGGATAATTTGGCGAGAGGTGTGCAGGACTGATTTAATGTTAGCCAAAATGGAAAGAGCTGTCTCATTTTACTTGTAGCATTTTAAATACACAGACAGTCCAGATGCTGCTCAGTCCCACAGTGCCCAACTTGGTGTGCAGCATGAATCTGTAACCAGACACTGAAAAAGAACTGCACTCTGTTATCCAGCTACACTTCAGTGCATTAGCTGTCTGTCAGCATTAGCCTGCTAGCTAAAATGTTTCTTTAGCAGGAAAAGATCCACACAGACTAGTGAGACTTCTGAGACAGCTGCAATATTCACTGACAATAGTCTATAATCACAGGGATTAGAGACTCTTTTAAATGTTATTCTCTGCACAAGGTAAATTAATGTGAAAAAAAAACCAAACCCTGCTGCTCTACCGGAGTTGAAACTATGAAAACCATGTATCTTCACAATGTCAGTTTAAGGGCTAAGGGAGGTTAATCAGCTTTCTCAGATAATACAATTCAGTTTTAATTGTTCATTTAGATTGTGACGTAGGGGAGTTTTTTAAACTTTTCTCTGCATTGGAGAGAAAGTGGAACGGCACAAGTATTGTACTGTATCACATTTCCTCCACTGGAAAGTCATGAATACGTTTTCTCCATTGGTAGAATGGTCACCCACTGATTGGAAGGCTGGTGGTTTGATCCCTGATCCTTGACTATGGCAGTCTATGTGTTAAGTATTCTTGGGCCAGATACTGAATCCCAAATTGCCAAACGTGCTGCGACATAGTTGTATGATGGTTTTGTTACAGGTGGCAGGTGACACTGTGTATGGTAGCCTCGGAAGGACATCCTAGTGGTCAATGCATCATATTCCACTGCAAAGGTACGGAGGCTCTTAGAGCTCACATCGCTTAAACTTAAGAAAACACATGCAAATTCACAAAACACAAGCAAATTGAGAAAACATCTTGATCAATTTGACAACACAATAAAAAAAGCGATGCAAAGACCACAACACAACAGAAGTGTTTCCAGAGGACAGTTAAAAGTGATGCACATGCGGGCTAGTGCTAGCGGGCTAGTGCTAGCGTGCTAACATTAGAGGCCGATCAATAGCATGCTAACGTTAGCGGCCGAAAGATAGCATGCTAACGTTAGCGGCCGATCGATAGCATGCTAGCTTCAGCAAGACCAAGAGCAACTCGGTGCTGCTGAGAGAGACCAACTATAACGTGTGTCATTCATTTATTTAATTTGTTTTACTGCAATGTGATTGATACAGGCTAGCGGGCTAACGCTATATACCACGTGATAACATGAAAATATCATTATCTTGAAATAACGTGACATTTTACACATGCATGTCCAGATATGTGCATCACTTTGAAGTGTCCTCTGGAAACACTTCTGTTGTGTTGCAGTCTTTGCAGCGTTTTCTAAATGCTGCGCTTGTGTTGTCAAATTGATGAAGATGGTTTCTCAATTTGCTTGTGTTTTGTTTATTTTCATGTGTTTTCTTAATTTGCAGCACTGTGAGCTCTCAGGGCCACCGTAGAAAGGCTCTCTCAAGAGCACTTCCACTGGAAGGGACCATAGAGGGCAATGAATATAATTTTTTCCATTGGAAGGGCACTCCCAAGGGTCCAATTTTTTTCTCTCCTGCATGAGCACTTTAACATGTTTTCTCCACTAGAAGGACATCGCAGAGTGCACTTCATCACATTTTCCGCACTGGAAAAAAATGTTTGTCGAGGAAAAAAAAGTATTTCACCAGGTCTAGGATGCTGTAAGGGGCACTCTTCAAGTCCACCAGTGCCTTTTTTTAAAGATTACCAGATTTGGAGATACATGGACAACAACTCCATACAAAGTATTTTGTTTCATAAAGTTATAACCTAATGTCAGAGCAGCAGTATAATATGTCCACAATGTGAATGTGTTTGCAGTCACTAGATACAAAAAGTGCAACTTTGGAACACCAGTTATAGTGATAAGTGCTGAAACAATTAATAATAATATGCTAATACATTTTATTCTTAGTGAGCTTTTGAAAGTACTCAAAGACACTTTACATGACTAATACAAAAAATTACAGAATGATTGATTAGCCAATTAGCAGAACATTAGCCAACAACAGTTTTGATAATGAATTTATTGTTTAAATCATTTATCAAGCAAACATACCAAACGTTTGCTGGTTCCACCTTTCTTAGAAATGAGGATTTTCCTCTTCTCTTTCTAGGCTTTAAAATGTTAGTTGAACAAAACAAACAATTTAAAGACATCACCTTGTGTTCAGGGAAACTGGGTCATTTCATAATGAAATGTAATGATTAATCAAACAAAAACCTAGACAGGTTAATTCATAAGGAAAGTAATCATTAGTTGCAATGCTTGAAGGAATAGTCAGTAAAGGCTGCGTTAATGAGTTTGTTTTGTTCACTGGAGCCTTCACACCTACGTACATGCACGATATTTGTTCACTTCCTCAGCTGCCAGTAGGAGGGAGGAGACATTGTCCATCAACAAGTAAGAAAACCGCTGAATAACAAACTGTAATTTCATCCCAGCACACTATGTTCTTACTCATTCAAGCATAATGAAGAAAGACGTGTTTTTACAACAACTAGTTGTCAGATGTCTGCGAACATCTTCATAGACTAAAGACCAAATTAGCTGCATGGTAGTCAAATATAATTAAAAAAAGGTATTTTAATACATGCAAATTACAGTGTTTGACAGAGTCATTTGGGAGATATAATTTATTGTGTAATCAAATTTTATTTTTTCATGAAAAGTGCAACATCCAGCTGTAAAAACTGCCATTAAAGTCAACACTTGCTGCTTCTGCCCGGGTGTAAATAACTAGACTCGCTTGCAAAATTAACTAGCTCACAAATAACCTACGTACCAACACGAGACAGGCGGCTAACTGCCAAACCTAAAATTAGTTTAAAATTGATTGGATGTTATAATTACTTCAGGTTCAGTACTTTAGAGAGACTTTAGATGCTTGAGTAAAACTGAGTGGAGGAGCGACCATAATTTGTACCATCTGCGTAGTAGCGGCCTCTTTGAAAACTACAGTGTAAATTATGCACAATCTTCTACTCATCTTTCAAGTTCATGGAGGAATACGCTCACATTCAGGCACACACACACTAACACACACACACACACACAAACCCCTTTCCCAGAGCTTCTCTTCCTTTATCTAATCTGTGTTTTATTGAATATGGTAATTATAATGAAAGGCCTATCTTGCACTTGGTTTAATTTGTTTTTGTGCCTTTTTTTTCTGCTCTCTTGCTCTCTCCCTCTGGTGTGTATACGTGTGTGCTTGTGCGTGAGAGAGGCACAGCATGTGTGCTAATGAGTGTGTGTGTGTGTGTGTGTGTGTGTGTGTGTGTGTGTTTGTGTGTGAGACAGTAGTCCCTGCTCTGACACACTTCGTTACAGTGGGACCTTTGTAATAGGGAAATAAGACATGGCTGCTGATGTCACTGGGGTTTAACTGTGGCTCCGGGGAGGAAGATGCATGCACACACACAAACACACACACACACACACACACACACACACACACACACACACTCACACACACACAACACACAAACACACACCGCCCCAGCATGCAGACAACCAAAGACATCAACAAAATTCTTCCAGCATCAGGCCTATGGGGGGTTCAGGGGATTAAATACAACATGTAACCTTGGAGACCCGCCTCTGGTTGGCTGAAACATTTACGCTCTCGGTACGCCTGTGGGGCTGTTTGTTGTTTGTGCACTCGTGTTTTGTCGATAAAAACCTAGAATGCCTGATTATGCTGAAAAGGCATGCCGTTCCAATTTTGCCACCCAGGTAAGGACACATTTGACGCACCTTCTTCTTTATAGTCCCCCCCCCCCCCCCCCTCCCTTATTCACTCACCGGGACCTCAAAGGCGCAGTGGAATTAAATACAGAGAGAGAAAGAAAAAAAAGGTTGTCCGTTTCTTTTCAACTCGGTAACAAAACAGATTCTGTGCTCGGAAAAATAAAACATAGACAAAGTCGCACAAAAAAATATGCACCTTGCGCCCATTTTCTCTCGCTTTCACAGGACTACCAAGAGAATCAATTCTTCCTTTGTGGCCCTTATTTTTGCAACCGAATATGATTCTAATAAAAACAAACTCTCTTCAAAGAGATCCAGACGCTGTCGAGACAGTAGCTTCTCACCCTATTCCTGGTTACATATACTTTTAAGTGGCCTTGCAGCGAGAGGACACAGCGGGAGATGTATAGTTAGTGCAATGAGGGAGTCTTTTGATATAATGACTCCATTTGACTGGGGTCTGGGGAGTCTTGTTGAGAAGCATTACCTTTAATGTCGAGCTGCTTCCACACTCCATCACCTCTGATGCTAGTCAGCGTTAATAAATAGGAGAAAGTCTTATTATTTCTCACAGCGTTTACTGCAAGTCACACTCAATGGCTGTGAATATGAGACCAATGATGTTGTGTACTTGTGTGTGTGTGTGTGTGTGTGTGTGTGTGTGTGTGTGGGAGAGAAAGAGGGGATAAGAATGGGTGCAGGAAATATAATAAAGCAGTAGATGGCCGTAGCCTTCAGTATGAAATTACCGGCTCTGTACTGTGGATGAAATACTGCACAATGCACCCTCTGAAGTAAACCAAGAAGCTGAGTATGCCCCCCCCCCCAACACACACACACACACACACACACACACACACACACACACACACACAGTGTCTTACTGAATAAACACTCCTCTTACAGACCTCTTACAGGATGAGACCTTAGAGATGTGATTTATTCATTGTGCATGCACTCTAGTAGTTTAGTAGTTTCTTTTGTGTGTGTGTGTGTGTGTGTGTGTGTGTGTTTGTGTCGCCATTTAAATAAAATAACCAGCATGTTGTGTTTTTTTAATTCCTCTCATGCAGGTCAGGGAGGATGTCAACCCATTAATAAAATAGAGTTGTGTGCATATGTGTGTGTGTGTGTGTGTGTGTGTGTGTGTGTGTGTGTGTGTGTGTGTGTTCTTGTACTTCCTACATAGTGAGGACCGGAACATGTTTTTAACCAACAGAGTGAGGACATTTTTGCAAAGTGAGGACATTTCGGCCGGTCCTCACTTCTTTAAAGGGTTTTTTGAGATTTCAGACTTTGTTTTAAGGGTTAAAGGTTACATCAGGTTTATGTTAGGGTTAGGGTTAACTTAAGGGACTAGGGAACAAGGTTATTATAGTTAACGAAAAGGAAAGGAAATAACAAAAACTAGAATTGAAAAAACATTTTTGGTAACTGAAATAAAAATGAGAGTTAAAAAAAAAGATAATTAACTGAAACTGTGTTTTGTGATTACAAAACTAACTAAAACTAAAATTCACAACGAAATTAAAACTAAAACTGATGAAAATTCACTATTCCAATGAGGGCCCTCACAAAGAGAGAAGTACAAGAATGTGTGTGTGTGTGTGTGTGTGTGTGTGTGTCGCCATTTAAATAAAATAACCAGCATGTTGTGTTTTTTTAATTTCTCTCATGCAGGTCAGGGTGGATGTCAACTCATTAATAAAACAGAGTTGTGTGCATATGTGTGTGTGTGTGTGTGAGAGTGTTTTCTTGTACTTCCCGCATAATGAGGACCGGAACACGTTTTTAACCAACAGAGTGAGGACATTTTTGCAAAGTGAGGACATTCCGGCCGGTCCTCACTTCTTTAAAGGCTTTTTTGAGACTTTGTTTTAAGGGTTAAAGGTTACATGATAATGATAATTAACTGAAACTGTATTGTGTGGTTACAAAACTAACTAAAATTATTGTGAAAATGTCCTTCATTTTTGTCTTTGTCAACTTTTTTCATACATAATGAAGAGGGATAATAAATGGAAATAAAGGCAAAATTGACTGTGACCTCTTTTAATCTCCCGCCAAACAAATACCCCATTACAAAAAACCAAAACTAATAAAAACTAAACTAAAACTAAAGCATTTAAAATAAATAAAAATAAACTAAAAATAGCAAACTCGCTCTAAAAACTCACTAAAACTAACTGAAATTGAAAACAAAAATTCACAACAAAATTCAAACTAAAATTAATGAAAAATCAAAAACTATTATAACCTTGCAAGGGAATTCACTGTTCCAATGAGGGCCCTCACAAAGATAGGAGTACAAGAGCGTGCGTGTGTGTGTGTGTGTGTGTGTGTGTGTGAACCTGCCCAGCAGCAGGGAGCTTCCTGTTCTACTTTTTTTTTGTTTGCAGATGATGCATGACAGATCATAGACAATGATGTAATAGCATGCAACAGATTGGTGCGTGAACTCTTAATACCCTCTGCAAGCATGTTAACTACATGTTTTCATGTGTTGTTTGCTTCCTGTGTCACTTTCCGTTCACACGTGCAGCAACACTAGCTAACTGAGGGCTGCCTTTTTCCTCTCTGAGGGCACATGTGGCTTGTTTCCTCTTGTCTCCACATGCAGTGTTGGATGAAAGTGCCACTGAGGTGTCACACAAGGGGTTTTCCATTGTGCCTGACAGTGTCAGATTTCAATTTCTCCCTCCACTGGTACTGTGTCACTTTTCCTTCACGTATACATTTTCAGTACCTTGCCTCTGTATACAAATAACCCACTTTTCTTTCACAGACAGTTGTCAAAGACACATTTATTTCCTCCCCAAACATAATCGCTAAGTAAACAAGACCTGAACGGATGTTTCGCTGAACAAAGACCCAGCTTTGATCTCCCATTGGCATTTGTTAACATTGCAACGCTAGTCGGAAATGAAAAATACATGCTCGTTTGCTCCCTCTCTATTACCCCTCTGCGAGTGCTTTTTCCATCAAAGGCCCGCTGACGACACCTCAGGAAGGAGAGAAAGAGCCCTGAGCCAAAAGTCTCGGAGTCCGCGAGGAATTGCACATTACTGTTGCACAGCCCTGTTTCTGGATTTACAGTATTTCAACAGTGTGATGCCACTGCGACATAAGAAAGAAACAATATGCTAATACCAGAGTGAGATGTCTTTCATTTTTCTGTGGGTGTAAGATCCTGCTTAAATCATTTCAAAGAAATTGATTTGTTTCTGAGTTGAAAATAAACGGACAACTTTTTTCCCTGCAGCTTCAGCCTCCCGACACAGGGTGCATTCAGGCACAGCTCTGAATGTAGGTCATCGGAGTTTAAGCAGCACCCAAATACACTATCAAGATCACTTTAGTTACGCACATTCAACTGAAGAAATTGGACTTTGTAAACAAACTATTGTTGTCACTGCGAGGTTGCCAGGCAACCAGAAGAGACCCCGGGCCCCTGTTCACAGCAATAATGCTCGTATCACCCTGTACAAGCACATTTCATTTTGTGTACAAATTACCAAAACAAGTTCTGGTAGCTGTATTTGTGAACTTTGGACAGAGGCAGGCGTGCTGTTTACTTCAACTTACGGTATTTAAACCATCCTGGCTTCAGCTCCATAGTTAACGCACAGACACAACAGTGGTATTGTTTCATCAAACTCAACTAAAGATCCCAAAACTGTTGAACTGTTTCCTAAACAGGGGGACCGGAGGGTGTGTTCCTATTACCGTGGAATCACACTGCTCAGCCTCCCCAGGAAAGTCTACTCCAGGGTGCTGGAAAGGAGGCTCCGGCTGATTGTCAAACCTCAGATTCAGGAGGAACAATTCGGCTTTCGTCCTGGCCGTGGAACAATGGCCCAGCTCTTCACCCTGGCGAGACTGTAATATTTAATGGTAAAATTTTTAAATTCATGCTGCATTTCTAAAGTATTTTCTTGCCAATTATATGGCAAAACAACGTTTCTTTTGATGGAAAAACGTTTTATTTTTTATGGTAAAATATGGAATTAAATGGCAATCTTAAACAGGAAATCAACAGTGCTAATATAATTTTACCGTAATATTACAAAAATTTGCACAGTATTTATTACGGTAAAGTTCTGGCAACCACAGCTGCCGTTTCTTTACCGTAAAATCAACAGGGTTTTTTTTTTACAGTGTGTGTCCAACGATAATTACAATGTCAACAATGCTCCCCTTTTCCAAAAACCAAATATAATCACAAATTTTCAGATCTATATATACCAAATATGCATTTTTATATTTAAGTATATGTATAGTCCAAATTCCATTCCTTAAGCTTTCAGTGGTCATGGGAGTTTGTCCATCCAGTCTACATGTGTTTTGTGGACTTGGAGAAGACTTACGACCGTGTCCCTCGGGGAGTCTTGTGGGGGGTACTGCGGGAGTATGGGGTACCAGGCTTGTCGTTACAAGCTATCCGGTCCCTATATAACCAAAGTGAGAGCTGTGTCCGCATACACAACGTCAAACACGTTCCCGGTGGGTGTTGGCCTCCGCCAGGGCTGCCCCTTGTCTCCGATTCTGTTCATGGTCTTCATGGACAGGATCTCAGGGCGCAGCCAGGGGGAGGAAGGGATCCGGTTTGGTGACCTTAGAATTGCATCTCTGCTTTTTGCAGATGACTTGGTTCTTTTGGCTTCATCAAGCCGGGACCTCCAGCACTCGTTGGGGCGGTTTGCAGCCGAGTACGAATCGGTTGGGATGAGAGTCACCACCTCTAAGTCTGAGGCCATGGCTCTCTGCCGGAAAACGTAGAGTGGAGCGTGAGATGGACAGGCGGTTTGGTGCGGCTTTGTACCGGACCGTCGTGGTGAAGAAGGAGCTGAGCCGGAAGGCAAAGCTCTCAATTTACCGGTCCATCTATGTTCCAACCCTCACCTATCGTCATGAACTTTGGGTAGTGACCGAAAGAACGAGGTCGCAGATACAAGCAGCTAAAATGAGCTTCCTCCATAGGGTGGCTGGGCTCAGCCTCAGAGATAGGGTGAGGAGCTCAGACATCTGGAGGGAGCTCGGAGTAGAGACGCTGCTCCTTCGCGTCGAAAGGAGTCAGCTGAGGTGGTTTGGGAATCTGGTAAGGATCCTCCCGGGCGCCTCCCGTTAGAGGTGTTCCGGCCACGTGCAACTGATAGGAGGCCCCGGGGAAGACCCAGAACACGGTGGAGGGATTATATCTCTCTCCTGGCCTGGGAACGCCTCGGGGTCCCCCAGGAGGAGCTGGACGTTGTGGCTGGGGAGAGGGGCGCCTGGAATGCCCTGCTTAACCTGCTGCCCCCGCGACCCGGCCCCGGATAAGCGGAAGAAAATGGATGGATGTTTCCTAAACATTTGTGGAACTTCACAACTGTTGCTCTGCAGAGGCTCAGTGTAAAGACCTTCACACACGGGCCACATGACGAATAAATTACACGAAAATGTGAAATATTTTACGAGCAGCAATGCTTATATGCACAATTTTGCAAAAATGGTTTTAAATAGTTTCATGCAGGCAGAGGACCAACCACCACGATCCTATTGACCCAGAACAGTTGCTGTATTTCCAAAGCTATATTATTAAGTGTAAGCTATATTATTAAGTTTCCTTCAAGCAAAATGCTCTGAGCAAAGTTGAGTTCCCTGTGGGAAGTAGTTACGTGGTGTATAAGTCAAGGGCTTTTATTATGAAAGGTAAGAACCAAAGTAGTGGATCTGGTATGTGTTGCCTCTGTCAAGGTTGAAAGAAGTAATAAAGCCATCTTGGTTCAGACTACAGAGCCTCGATGTTGTTCTTTTATAATCCCCATCAGTATTCAACACAACATGATCAGTTGATGCCTTTATACATGATGCAGAAGGTCAGAAAAATCGACCTTGTTCTGAAAAAAAAACAGAAGAAACATTCCAATGCTTTTCCCCGTCTAATATTTGTGTTCTGGTGAACATACTCAAAAACAGTTAAAAAAATATATTCATGTACGAATAAATCACACAAAAAAACGCCTCTGGTGTGTAAAGGCCTTAACACCGCTGCTTGTTTATTCTTTGTGTACGTATTGAGATAAAAAAAAAAGTCTATTAATGAGCTTTAGAGGTGTTGTTTGGTGTATTTTTGAACTCAGGACAGAGCCAGGATAGCTGGTGCCCCTGCTTCAGGTCTTTATGCTAAGCTATGCTAATTGTCTCCCGCGTACAGCTCCAAAGCTGATGCACAGGCATGAGAACCATTGTATAGATCTCTGGATCTAAATTGACAAGAAGTAGTCTGGCTAACACACTGACTCTAAATTTTTTAACACGCTGAGTCTGAAAAACATGACAGAAAAAGACGCTTCAACAAGACTAAAAAAGCAGCATTTGTACGGCGAAATCTCTCTGCTCTGTGCATTTAAACCTCTGAAGTCCAGGAGATTTTGGTTCAAATTTGTCAACTTCCTATGCATTCATTTCTGTCTCTGTTTAGCATCTTTCAGTCTGTCCTTACATCACATGCATGGCTCCTTTTTCTCCACACAAACTTGGCTATCAGTCAGATTTTTCATTTTATTTTAATTGAAAATACCGAAAATACGAACAAAAGACGCAGGTGTCCATGGAAATGAACCTTTTTTTTTTTTTTTTTTTTACCATTTATTCACACAAAAACAGCAGAAAAAATAATAAATGAACTACAAAACAGTCTATTTGCATGTAAATTAAAAATAATAGTAGTTTTCATTTTAGAAAGAAAATTCACATTTTAAAAATGGTCTAGAAACATAAATGACACACTATGATTGCACTTTCAACTGGCTTTCTCACTTTGTCTACATATCATATATAAATAAAGTTATTACTGTAAATAAAACATGTATTTTCAATAAATAGATGGACTCCAGAGGGTTAAAATACATGTAAATTAAGTAAGTAAGTGGACAGCAACATGCAGGCAAACTGAATCATGACAGTCAGATAAACAGCCAGTTAAAGTGTGCATTTAAATAACTCATTTCTATTGTAAAGCCCAGTTAAGCAACTCCAATAATACACTATATTGTGTGGGGTCTGCATCTAAAGACTTTGATCAGCTCTGAGGCATATATTTTGGTTTTGGGTTACATCAGTTTTGACAGGGCCATATCATCAATAGCACAGGTCTGTTTTTGATGAGTGAGTAACAAGTAAGACTGGCTAACGCACACTGACTGAACTTTCTACACTGAGTGTGAAAAAAAGTTGCAGAACAAAGTTCAGAGTCAGTGCGTGCGTTTTCTTTGATCTTGTCAGCATATCACGCTGATAATGAAGGGGCTGTGTGCCCGCTGGTTAGATATTTCCATTTGATCTAATGAATCCCAGTCTATCACTTATAGGAAAAACAGAGGTGTCACGAGTAGTTCATGTACGGTTTATAAACACTGTTTATATATTGTTGCATTAATGTGCATTTCTGTAGATAATTGAAGGGATAGTTCAACATTGTTATAAAATATGTCTTTTCACTTTCTTGCCTAGAGTTGGCTGGTAAAATCCACCCAACTTCCATAATGCACATAAATACGAAGCTAGAGTCGGCAGGTGCTTAGCTTAGCTTAGCTTATTTTAGCTTAGCTTAGCTTAGCTTAAAGACTGGATACAGGGGAAAACAGCTAACCTGGCTCTGTTTGAAACTTCTTGCCTATAAACTATTAACTCTTGCCTTGATATAACCTGCAGAGATATTACTTGAGACACAGATTTTGCAACAAACAATATCCACATAAAACATAAAATATATATTTTTGTGATAATAGAATCTTACTCTAAGTAGGGCAGAGAAAGATTAAGTAGATGGAGTAAATGTATTTAGTTTAATCATAGTTTAAAAACAATCTTAGCACATGATCATTGTAGCAAAGCATCTTACATGATTAATCTATAAATTCAAAGAGAGAGGTTACATACACAGTTAGTGAATTATGCACGCATAGATAGTGACCCCCATCCACAAGGACAGACAACAGAGACAGAATAACAGATTATTTCTAACACCATCCAGGAAGTGACTGCACCAAGCCACGAAATGTGACTCAAGTCATTCTAACCGCAAGTCCATGCAATGAGTTAAATTATGCACAAAAATCATTAAAAAAAATGTGATCAACATTGAATATAACTTTATCGAGGTTCAATGCTTCCATGATTTGCAGAAACATTGTTTCATGCCAATGTTTTATTCTGGCGATTGGGTTGATTAGTGAGAACCATTGTTATCAGGCTACATTTGCTACGAAATGTGGGAGAAAAATTGTATCTGGCTAAAGTTAGCTAGCTACAGAGTTGCAAGGGAACAGACTGTATCTGGCTTCTCAGTCACTTACCGATCCGAATCAGTCTCCAAATGAATAAGTTGATGTTGTAGTCTCGCTAATATGCTCGCTAAGCAGCTCTTGCACTCAGCAGTTTGTCTTTTCTTTACATTTCAAACTCCTGAATCTAAAAGGAATGACATGGCACAGGCATCATGATTATGATCTGATCTGATCTACAGACTATCAGGTAACATAAAGAGGAGCTTGATTGACAGGGCAGCCCTGCATTAATGACAATGCTAATCCCAGCATGCTAATGCTACACAGACACTTGCAATGTCAACTTTGACACAGTTAAACATCCATCCATCCATCCATCCATCCATCCATCCATCAATCCATTCTCGTCCGCTTATCCGGGGCCGGGTCGTGGGGGCAGCAGGCTAAGCAGGGCATTCCAGACGTCCCTCTCCCCAGCCACAACGTCCAGCTCCTGGGTATAGTTATTATTATGTGGTATATAAAGGGCAATAGGACTCCATTGTTGCCCTCCCCACATCTTCTCAATATTAATTGGAAATGTGGACAAAGCTTTCTTAACATAGTAACAGAACAAAGTAACAGAAATAATCTAAATCCATAAATCCAAGGACCTGGTTGCTGGATCCATCACTCCTTGGCTTATATAAATGGTGAAAGCTATGGGACCCGAGGTGTTCCCAGGCCAGGAGAGAGATATAATCCCTCCACCGTGTTGTGGGTCTTCCCTGGGGCCTCCTACCAGTTAAACATTATATTTTATATGTATTATATGAACTGAAAACATAAAACTAACCCAGACAAGTCATTTGTGTCATCATGAAGCAAGTCAAGTCACAAGTCTCTATTTTCTGTAAAGTTGCAAGTCATCAAATCAAATTGGACTTGAGTCCAAATCACAGACATGCGTCCACATCTCTGCACCCAGAGTACCAGAATGTAACTCCTTACAAAACTCCAATACATAGGTGCTTGAGGCAGATTGTTTACCTTTAGACAGAGCCAGACTATCACCCTGCTGCCAGTTTATGCTAAGCTAAGCTAATTTTCTCCTAATAAGTACAATTCCTTAAATGTCAAACCATTCTTTTCAGTTTCTTTTCAGGCTTTAAGTAAGTACCTTGCATGGCACTTGGATTCTAACAATATTACAAGATCATGTGAGAATTACAAGATAAAGAGCACTCCAGTCCGTCTTTTCAGGCTTGGAGTAATGCGTTTTGTGTCCTGCGAGGAGCTTCTAGCAGCTAAGTGGGTTTCTGACAACACAGAGAGGAGACTGTTCATTCAGAACTACAACAACAAAACAATGTTGGATCCTTAAGAGCTTAGCTTGCATGCTGAAGTAGCATCGGATATCTCAGAAGAAGAGAGTATTTATAATGTGCAGAAGTGCTAAGTACAGCAGGCTTTTGCTGCTCTCTTGACAGGTTTTAGTACAGACAGTGATAGACAGATTGTTCATCTAATCACATATCAGGTATGCTTTGAAAGCCCTTTTCCAAACAGTTTCCAATGACAGCTTTTCAGATTGTTCTGTGTTGGGGGTTTAAGGTTGTGGCACATGAAAAAATATATCCCATAATAAAGCTGCATTTATATATATATATATAATACTATTTGTGTGACTCTCATGAAGCCAGTCTTAGTTATGTCTGTGAAGATTATAAGGACATACTTTATTTAACTAAATATATTTCACTTTTAAATGAATTAACAATATAGCCATAATGAGGCACAATTCATTGTTTTGTGTTAAAGTAATGTTTTCTATTTTTTTAAACATATTTTTGATTCACAAATTCATTACTGTAATGCGTCCAGATAAAAATGTCATGGTTTCCCCCACACTTATATACAATAAAAATTTAAAAAACTTTATAAAAATAAATATACATCTGTTTTAAAATGTATAATTTAACAGAATATAATCAAACATAATGGTTTTTAACAATGTATAAAGAACAAAATCTGAATGAAAATTGATGAGAAAAAATGGTTAAATGTTACGGTAATGATAGAATTGTTTGCATTGAAATGTGTATACATTTTAATAAAATACATTTTGGTGATACCAGCTACCTTAAAGCATATTTAAGTGCTTGCCAAAGAAAAAAAATAACTTGTTTTTTTATTTTAAAATGTGTTACGGCAATGAGATTTTGCTCACAGTGTGTAAAAATGTCAAAAAATACCTTAAAATTTTAAAAATAGAATATAAATTCATATTAAACAGTGGCTTTAGATTGTATATGTTATAAAGAATCAAATGAAATAAGTATTCAATGCTCTTGGATTTTTGCTATGAGCTGCACCATGTTCATGAGAATCACCCATTTTACCAACATGTTTTGTTAACTGCATATTTCTAACTGAAATGAAATGTGATTTCTTCTCTTTTTACCATCCTGAGAAGGTGTTTGTCACTGCAGCACAATTAAAAAACTCTGGTCGCAAACCTTCCTCTGATGTTTGAACCTCATCATCCAATTTTGATTGCAATCAACATAAAATATCTCTGTCGGAAGTTTGTTTTTCTCATGTTTTCATATACATGTAAATGTGGGGCCACTGTCAGGAGCAGGCATACATCAAAATCAAGAGTACTGATTGGCTGCAAAATCCACAAATGTCACTCACAGTTTATTCCAATGCTTTCTGGCCTGTTAGGGTGAAAAATATGGAGGTGTTGCACAACATGTGCACAGGGAGAAAAAAGTGGAGGTGTTGCACAACATGTGCACCGCTTGGCAGGTGTGGGCCGGCACACAAACTACATTTATGTATGTGTGTGTGTGTGTATCTGCACATGTGTGTCTGGAGGCCTCTGTCCTCTCTTGCCCATCTCCCCAGGCAGAAGACCCCTGTCTCGCCTGCCATTTCTCAGTCTGACAGCTGAGAGCTAGACAGCGGAACGAAAGAGGGAAGGAGGGAGTGCGGGGAGATGGAGAGAGGAGGAAGAGGAGGTTTGAATTTGAGGAGGGTGGAAAAGGAAATGAGAGAGAGGGCAAAGAGAGGGAGTGGCGAAGTTGGTAGCTCGGCCCCTCCCCTCCTCGTCTTCCTCTCTTCCTCTCTTTGGGGACCAGGTGTTCTCCTTCTGAGGGGGCATGACTGGAAAGAGAAGGAAAAAAAAAAAGCCTACCCTCATGTTTCTCTTGGCATCTCTGCACCTGCATCTGCAGGGTTGGGAGGTGAGGAGGGGCCAGAGACAAGGCGTCAGATAAGGCTGGTCTCTAGAGGCTACCAGCTTTGTTGTTACACCACCCTACAGCAGACCTCTATGCCCCCACCAACATCCCCCCCCCCGCCCTTCCCCCCCAGCCTGACACATCTCCTTGAAATGAATGCCAGCCTTTGAGTCAGCAACTCAAGCGTTTCTCCTTCCTCAGACCAAACTCTTCTCTTCTCTTTTTTTTTCCAGCTGGTCAGGTATTTTCTGTTACTGTTTTTAGCTTGTTTTTGTGACAGCCGGGAAGGAGGCAGCCATTCTTTGTTGGTTTTTGTGGCCTGTGTTTACCTACGCTTGCACACTTTCTATTGGTTTTGTCTTATTAAGCTGCAGTGTGTTGAGCTGCCAAGTTGCAAACTCCACTGTTTTTTCGTGTTGTTGATTTTGTATTCACGTTAAAATTTGTTTCCCCATGCATCCATGAAGGCTGTTTTCTTGTTCCTTAGTACAGTAATTCTCAACCTTTTTGAGTCGCGACCCTTGTTACTTTTAATCTAAGTCCTTTGCTGTGAGTTTAAAGGTTCATTCTGACCTCCTGAGTGTGTAAGAGTCAGCTTCAAGCCAGAGACTCCTTGGAAAGTAATAACTTGCTACTTTTTGACACAAAATGATCAAAAAAGACACAATATGACCAAAAAATTATATAAAATTAAGCAAAAAAAAAAAAGAAACAAAAATGACCAAAAAAGACACAAATTGACCACAAAATGATAAAAAAAGACACAAAATGACCAGAAAAGACACAAAATGACCAAAAAACACACAAAATGACCAAAAAAGACATAAAATAACCAAAAAGACTAAAGCACATTAACACAGCTGACTTCCAAAATGATTTGTCGACCCCCAGAAATCATCTCATGACCCCAATTGGTTGACCACAAGATGACAAAAAATGGCCCAAAAAAGAAACAAAATGAATAAAAGAATACATAAAATGACCAAAAAAAGGAAACAAAAATTACCAAAAAGACACAAAATGACCAAAAAAGACACAAAATGACCAGAAAAGACACAAAATTACCAAAAAAAGACACAAAATGACCAAAGAAAGACACAAAATGACCAAAAAAAGGAAACAAAAATTACCAAAAAAGCTGCCTTAGTACACCAGCACTAACCCGGCCCTCTTCTTCTGCTGCTGTGCGTGCAGGCAGCTATTGCTCTCAGTGATGTTTGTTCTTTTAAAGTAGTCATCCTGGCTCTGCAGTTAGCTTGTTTGTCTCTGTCAGCCATGTTGCGTTCGCCTACTGCTGGAGGCTGAGGTCTGTCCTCCACTGGGTTGTTCCCCCCTTGAGGTCAGGGTGTGAGTCAGAGGC
The DNA here is from genome assembly GCF_030273125.1 of Centropristis striata. Classification (NCBI taxonomy): domain Eukaryota; kingdom Metazoa; phylum Chordata; class Actinopteri; order Perciformes; family Serranidae; genus Centropristis; species Centropristis striata. The sequence continues at coordinate 6,745,684 of NC_081517.1, read as the reverse complement.
CTGATTCCGTCACCCCAGGTTACCAACTCACTACTTCCTGTCCAGAATATAGAATGAGAGGAGATGGTGGCTGAGGGCGAGGCGTTTCAGGCCCTGTGAGTGTGTGTGCATGACTGTGTGTGTGTGTTATTGGAAAAGCAGAGTAATTGTGATCTAGGACAAAATATCCTTTGTTTTTTTGCCCTGGTTTGACAGAGCCCAGAGGACTGACATATCCAGTCTTTATATTCAGAATTGTCATTTTACATACAGTACATGATCGTACTGGCCACTGGCATTTGTCTTCAAATCAAAACAAAGCATACTTTTTGTTGTGGCAGCATGTAATCTTCTGTTACAAAGAAAAACTTGTATGAGCCGTAGGGAAACTAATCCTACAGCAGTATTTGATATTTTTGGACACTAAGTTATGCTCGCAAACAGTTTCATATGTATACATCCAGAAGACATGGAGCAACATTATTTTGCCTTTGTTTCCACATGATAAATGTAAGTCCTTCACTCTCCCTTTAGCTCCGGTTCATTCTCCACCAACTCATGAGAGAAAAGCTCCATCGCTGCTAAATGCTCCACTGTGTTAACCCTCTGGGGTCTATGATCGTGCCGTCCTGATCAGATCATGTGACGTTTAACAAAAAAACTAGATCACATGGAGCGCTGCTATTAACTTCACTCCAAAGTACAGACTTGAAACTTTTTCCCGATTTTTGTTTGACATTCCTAGGTCATGTAAAACCAAAGATATGATAGTTTTAATGTGATAGTACAGAAATATTTGAGCGTTGTCGTAGGTCTCTGTGTAATTTTGCACAGTTTGTTTTGTAGAGTTGCAGCTAACAAGGAAAAAAACACCTATAAATGTACATGTTTTTATGGGACTTTTTTTTTGTTTTATTATATTTAAATTTTACCTTTTTATTTGTTCATATTTGCATCCTATGTTAACATTTTCAAGTTCCAAAGCAGTTCATTTAGCATATTTGTGGTTTTTATTGTAGTAAATAGTATACATTTTCAACTCGGATTTCATGATTTTTGGGCTCAATATGTTGATAAAGAAGGTTAAAGTGAGAAAATAATGGTCAGATCATATCGGCGAAGAAAAAATGTATACCAAATATGGGTATTGTAAACATTTTTTATGTGGTACATGAAGGGCAAAATTAAAAGTATTCAAAAACAGCCAAAATAGACTCAGACCCCAGAGGGATAACAAGCTAATTGCTTACTTTGGTTGTCTGCTGTTCTGTACTGAGTAGGGAGGTTCAAATGGGTTTATCTGAGCTTTTCTTGCTGTAAAAAGCTGACTGCTGCTGCAGGAAACAAGGTTGATGAGAGCAGTGAGAGTGAACCCAAAATTAAAACAGTTGACCCTTCTCTAAGTCCTGCCTCTCCTGGTTGCTGTTGCAAGCACAGACTGTAAAAATGTTGCTAGGCCTGTCATACTTAGATTATATTAGATTAGATTCGATTTTATTAATCCCACAGCGGGGAAAATTTCTTTGTTACAGCCGACCCCAAAAATTGCACGCAAAAGTATTTCCCTTTTAGATAAAGATAAAAAATAAACAATCTAATAGAAAAAAACATTTAACAATATACAATATACTATATACAACTTAGTGTAAATTAGATGCAAAATGTGCAGAAAAGAAAGAAAGTACTACTAATACTTTTGCCCCTGGTATGTCAATATGGTGTTTTCAACTAGGAAATAATAACAAGTTTCTGGAATAATAGTTCTAAAATATTGGAGAGAAGTATACAGATTAAAAAACAATATGCATTTATTATTTACATTCACAATAAAATCAGTATTTTGAATAAAGATGGCACTGCGCAACTTAACCTTTCATGTGAAGGACAATATACAGGAACAACAATGTTCTTGCCAGTTAAAATATTGTTATAACAATCCCCCTGATTACCTTACTAAAAGTTAAGCTTTTATTGTGAAAGAACAGGACAGAAATAGAAATAAACTCAAGTAGACAAAATAGCTAATGTAAGTCAACATCTTAGCAAACAAATACTTTGTTCTTGATCTTTAATGAATGAATCTGTGATTGAGGTCTTCCACACTGTTCAAGTCATATTCAGCCTCTGTCCTATTGCGTTTCAAAAATGCACCCCCCTCTAAACTTTGAGGATATCTGCTGTCCATATGCACACCATCACGACAGTGGCTTGGTTTAGGGTCAATTGGCTAAAAGATGCCAAAACACTGCATGGAACTAAAGAGAACTGCCAGCCTGTTTTCCTGCTAAAAACGTTAATATAGGTCCCGTGTACAGGCAGCCAAAACGAGCTATGTTTCCGTATTTCACCATCCGCCACCATCTTGCTGACGTAGTAGTGATTGACAGCCAAGGGAAGTTTAAAAGTGCGGATTCCTAGTAGGAGGTTGGGTCAAACAGGCAGCGGACTTTCACCCAGGAGAGCAGGGTTCATGTCCCGTGTGAAATCAAAAGTAAACCATTTTTAACTTAAGTTGTGTTTTTTACGAAACTTGCGGCAGGCACGTGACCCTTGTAACTACCAAATTTCCAACATTTACGTACATTTATTTACAGTTTAAACTGTCTTTTATAACACTTCACCAGATGTTTTTTGCCATAAACCTAAGGTGGTTTATGGTGGTTTTACAACATAAATCCACAGAAACGGCAGCCTTTTTTACAAACGGGACTGTACCTGTGTGCTGTTTTTAGAGCTGCGAGCTAGCCCGCGCCCCGTTAGGTACATATGTGCCCTGAAACGCGAGCCAAGGTACTTACATACGTGCTGTAATTTGTGGTACTGACACACGACTCATCTGCTGTTTATGTTGGAGAACTTGTTGGAACTGCAGAATAGAGTGATAATTATCTGTCGGTTCATCACTACGAGGAACATCTTTGACATTATACAAAGCAACTGAAATATATTCATACATATAACAATAATATAAAAGCATTGAATGTTAGCCAGAGAGACAAACACTATGTCTCTGGACTATTAGAGAAGTTTGGAACAAATATGTGAAGACAGAAGTAAGTGTGGCCTCAGTGGTTTGGAGAAGGTCATCTTAGGAACTGAATAAAAGTACCTGACTCCTATTCAATCCTGGGAACTGATAAGAAAAGCGCAGATGAGAGTAATTTTGGCCTGGATGGCTCTTTGCTACAGTCTGTCCACGCTGTTGTGGAGTTATCAGACTGTAAAAGCTGCTGTCGACAGCATCTTTAATAAGGCCTGAGAAAAACTCTAGACAACAGGAATCAAAGTGGAGTGTGTCTCTCTTTGACACTCTTCACTTTCTATCAAGTCAAACCACAGATTAATTAACCACGTTATGTTTAATCAAAAACATAATTAAAAATGTTTTGTTCTGACTTTGAAAACATTCACATTCAGAGGAGTCATTTCCGGAATTGATTTAATTAAAAAATAATCTTTGGACTTGGACTGTATGATGCCACAGTGTGCATCCAAATTACTGCTGAACAACAAATACTTATTTTGAATGTTTTATGTTTAAAAGGAGTGATTCTATATGCTTTTAGTACTGTACATCCATCCATGCATCCACTTTCGTCTGCTTATCCGGGGCTGGGTCGCCACCATTGGGAATTAATTCACACACTGATGAACGCAGCATCGGGAGCAATTTGGGGGTCCGTATCTTGCTCAAGGATACTTGACATGTAGGCTGCCATGGCCGGGGATCGAACCACCAACATTCCGATCAGAAGACTACCCGCTCTACCAACTGAGCCACAGCCACCCCGATTTCATGAAACCGATTCAAAAGTCGTTGATCGTCTATAATGTCTTGACATTGTGACATCATTGACCCAAGTGGCAAACACAATGTCAGACGTGCCGTACCTCAGGTGAAATGAATAAAATGAACAATTGTCGGACGGAGTTTGGCGGGTGGAAAGATAGCAGGCAATCCGTTAAATTCACACAGAGTACGTCCAGGTCAACGGGGCGGCGAGGCTACGTCTCAGGTCAATAGGTTGTTGCAGACCTCGCCGGCCAGCAGATAAGAAAAGAGATGGGAGGAGAAATGGGCATTGGAGCGCAGGCTGTAATAGCTGTCTGCTCTGGCCTGATGAGGTGGCTGGGGAATAGAGCCCAAGGATGCCTGAGTGTGTGTGCAGGAAAGTGTGTGTGCGTGCACATTGACTGATGGGGTGGCGAGGGATAAGAAGGCGAAGGAGGAAGGAGAGCGGTATGTGTGTCCGGTGCGTACACATGTGTCTGCATGGGCGTGCCATGTCGTGCATGTGTGAATGGCGGGGTGCGTATGTCTGATGAGGTGGCCGTGGTGAAAGGTGATAGGGCCGGGCTGTGTAAATGATGGCTGATGGGCTCTCTTGAAAGTCTATTTAGCCAGAGTAATGAAGTGCGTCTGCCAGGGGAAGAATATGAGGGACAGGCTCCGAGGCTCAGACAGACAGCTAGGTCACCTCGCTCAACCTTGTATGGAGAGAAGAGGGGAGATGGACAAGATGATTCAGTTGTAATGACTCTTATTCTCTCTGTCTGCCATGGAGGCGCCTTGAAGGACAAACACACCGGGTCAACTCGCAGCCATTGATAGAATGTCAGTCTCCACCTGTAGGTCGTCTGGCTCGCTCTGAGAAGTCAACATGTTTGCTTACACCTTCTTTCCTTCTTAGTATCACTAGGGCGCGGAATCAAACCTCAAATATATCTTTAATACTTCAAGTGTCGTAGAAAATCTATAACCCATAATAACCCATGGTGACACGCATTTTGTAGCGATGCTGTCAAATGCGATACTTCCGGGAAAGCCCCGGACTCGAGCACGCTCTCTGTTCAGCAAATCAAAAAAATGCCGGAATGGGGAATTCAAGATGGCGGCCCGCGGATACTGAGGAGGAAGAGGTCTAGTCCGTCCAGTGTCTGCTCCGTTAGCCTGCCAATCCCTGGCAGCGGGTTTTCAGTCCGTGTTGTATTTTGTAGTGTTCTCTTCTCACCACTGGATGAATCCACTTGCTCCAAAACTCCTGGCTTCAACCCGACGGTTCTTCTCCGACGTCTGCCGGCAACCGGGAGGTAAAGCCGCGGTCAAAGCTGGTTTATTAGACGCCGGAGGCGCCACTTAGTTTGGGTTTTGGTTGACCAACTTTTATTTTCAAAAAACTGACTATTTTGTTTATTTATTGGGTACCTGAAGATGACTATTTTTGGTTGAAAGAAAGAGACTATTTTTGGTGTTTTGGCTGTGTGAATTATGGGTTGAATTTGGGGGCACTGAACTGTATAATAGGCCTACACTGTGTTGAATTGCAAATTCTTGTGTGTGTGTGTGTGTGTGTGTGTTTTGTGTTTAATGGGTCGCCTTTGGAAAAGGTTATGCTTAATTTCTGGTTGTTAGTAGGGTCCATGCATGGGTAGGCATGGGTCCTGTGTAAGTTTGACAAATCAAAAATACAAAAGAAAACTGTCAGATTAGCTCCGACTGGCACCCCGGCACTGTCAAACCGCTACAATGTAACAAATAGGGTTGTCACGATACTAAAATGTTCAACTCGATACCGATACTCAGGAAAATATTTGTTACTCGATACCATTTTCGATACCACAAGGATTAAAAACAAAGGCCCCAAAATGTAACAGAAATATGCAACATGTAAAAATGTATGGAACCACAGGTTGAATACACACACACACACACACACACACACACACACACACATACATACATATATATATATGTATGTATATTATACATATATTTTTTTTCAATGGATTTACAACTACACAAGCAGGGATTCATTCTTGATCATTCAACTATATCCAATGGTTCATAACAGCATCTCATTCCAAATAAAGCTGCTAAATGAACCTTGAGTTGAGAATATTTTAGCATTTTAAACTGAAATATCAGACATTGAATGCTTGGGTGGATTCTTTGACTTTGCTAATTATTTGAGCAGATATTTCCTCAGCTAAATATGGAGACGTTTCTAATCACTGTCGCCAAGGAGGTTATGTTTTTACTTTTTTGGTTTGTTTGTTGGTTGGTTAGTTTGTCTGTTTGGCAGCAGGATTATGGAAACAAACTACTGGCTCAATTTTCTTCAAATTTGGTGGAAGGAGGTAGCATGGGCCAAGGAAGAAGCCATTCAACTTTGGAGTGGCTCTGAATCACAGGCCGGATGCAACAAATTATTTTTACTTTGCTAAGAGTGCAATAGAGGAATATTGGCCTTGGAGGTCTGCACTCTCTGAATGCATTTCTAGTTTCAAACAGTATGTTATTTTGGCAAAGTGGTACATCATCAATAAACAAAGTTATCATAAGAATTGCATTGTGCCCTTTGGCATATTTTGTTCAAATAAAAAATTGGATAAAAATGTTTATACTATTTTCCTCATGCTGAAGTATCTGTTTGGTACAGGAGCTCAGGTTCATTTTAATGCCTGGTACAACTCAAGGTACATTTGTTTGGACAAATATAATGATAACAACAAAAATAGGTCATAAGAGTTTAATTTAAGAGCTGATATCTAGACATGTTCCATGGTCTTCTTAATAATAACCAAAATCATTATGAAAAAAAACCATGGAAAATAGCAGATGTCAGCTCTTTAATTAAACTCTTATCAGCTATTTTTGTTGTTATCATTATATCTGTCCAAACATATGTACCTTGAGTTACCAGGCATTAAAATGAATAAGAAATTGAAGAAAAAGGGTGGTGTAATATTTTTTTCCATGACTGTACTTACCACCACACCAGTAACAACATGTGAATAGCAGTCTAGCAAACAGTTTTTTATTGTTTATTGTCTGTATGAACTGGTTCATATCACTGTTGTAGTAATAACAGGAAATATTTTGCATGATGAAATATTTTGATGAAAATGGGGTTATCAAGGAATAGCACAGGGTTACCTTTTTTATTATTATTATTTTTTACAATAAATTACCTGTTTACTTTCTTATTAACAAGCTTTAACCAGCCGTGACCTCTTGTTTTTAATTCATTTTACTTTATTGCCCCATTTTCCAGTCAAACCCCACCCGTAAACATATGTTGGGTTGTTTTTGGGTGAGATTTTAATCAAAACCCTAAAGGCCAATCCTTCCTGAAGGCAACCACCAGATCAGTCACATGCACTGGTCACACGTAAAAAAAAAAAAAAAAGGCCGTCTTGTGATAGGCACGAACAGATCGTCTCTGTTTCTAGGCTGCTCCAGAAAACTCCGGCTTTCTTCTTCTTCTTCTTCTTCTTCTTCTTGTGTCTATGAACTCGTGCCAGGCCATGTGAAGTTCAGAGTGGACTGTGGGGTCGGGTTGGGATGCAGGGGGAGGCTGATCAGTGATTTTTTAAGGAAGCGGACAGAAGGCTAGAGTGACAGGCACAAGAAAAGTTTTTTGGTAAGCTATTGAGGTCAGGGAATAAGGAAAGTAGAGCAAAACCATGGTGATTACATCTTGAAAGTCCATGAGATTCTTTTGGGATCGCTGAATGTCTTTTCATGAAAATTCATGTGCTAAAAACAACAGTAAAAGCAAAGGAAGTGGGTCCGTGAGGATTTTAAGCAATAAGCAGGTTTCTGCTTTGATTGGACAAATAGTTCACATCTTTTGTCTGTGAATGTTTGTAGACGTGTCTCCTCTGACTGTAACAAAGGAGTCTCTCTAATCCAAGTTATTTTAAGTTATTTTTAGCCATGCTTGTGGCATGGCTCTAGGGCATGGGTCTCAGACTTGCGGCCCGTGGTCCAATTGCAGCCCTCGTGACGATATTTTGTGGCCCCCACCTCGATATGAAAGTTAAATGTGAGTTTTATATGAATGGCACTTTACCGTGATGTATTTGGAAGGTCCCTTTATTTACTTTTTTTGGTAATTTTGTGTCTTGTTTTGGTAATGTTGTGTCTTTTTCTAATAATTCTGTGTCTTTTTTTAATAATGTTGTCTTTTTTGGTGATTCTGTCTTTTTTTTGGTAATTTTGTGTCTTTTTTGGTCGTTTTGTGGGGTTTTTTTGTATTATTTTGTGTCTTTTTGGGGTCATTTTGTTTCTTTTTTAAGCAATTTAGTTTTTTTCCGTCATTTTTGGTCATTTTGTGCTCATTTTGTGTCTTTTTTTAATAATTCTGTGTCTTTTTTTGTAATTCTGTGTCTTTTTTGGTCATTTTGTTTCTTTTTTAAGTAATTTAGTTATTTTGTGTCATTTTGTGTCTTTTTTAATAATTGTGTGTCTTTTTTGGTAAGTCTGTGTCTTTTTTGGTCGTTTTGTGTCTTTTTAAAGTAATTTAGTGTTTTTCAGTCATTTTGTGTCTTTTTTTCTCATTTTGTGTCTCTTTTGGTCATTTTGTGTCTTTTTTTCTCATTTTGTGTCTTTTTTTTCTCATTTTGTATCTTTTTTTCTCATTTTGATACTGCCTCCAGCGGCCCCCAGGTAATTTCAGTTTGAGACACCTGCTCTAGGGATTGCAATGCCCGTTTGTTGGATGGATACTGACTTTTCTTTTAGTTTCATGAGCAGGTTGACATTTGTTGGCTTTAACTGAAATGTTTCAACAACTTTTTTGGATACATTTTTGGTTTGCAGAGGATGACTCACAGTGAGTTTTGTAAGCCCCGGACTCTTCCTCCAGCACCAACAGACCAAAGCTCATCCTGGGAAATATTTCAACAGCTACTTGACGAATTGGCACAAGAATATATATAGACATTCATGGTTCCTGGATGATGAATGCTAAAGTACTTTAGTGATCCTCTGACTTTTCATTTTATGCCACCATGATTTGCCACAAACATTTGTTTTTTTTTAAAACTGTCTCAACAACCACTGGATGGATTACCATGAACTTTAGTTAAAAAAAACATTCTTTTCCACCTCAGGATGAATTTTAATCACTTTGTTTATCCTTAACTTTTATCAAGCACTACTATCAGGTAAAATTATTAAATAAATGATTCAATACTTTGGATTATGACCAGAAACTTACAAAACTAACGCCATTACCATTATCCTCAGCTGTACTTTGTGTTCAATGCTAATCACCAAATGTTAGCATGCTAACACTCTAAGGGAGTGTGTCTATGTTCTCCTCTTTGTATGAGACTGGGGAACACAGACCCTTTTCCCCCCCTTTTCCCAAAAAGGGTCTTTGTTCCCCGGCCTGTTACTTTTTCCACCATTTTTGCCAAATTCCATGGCAAATAGGCATAACCCTAACCCCAACCCTATTTAAAAAAACAAAAAATGAACTGCAAAGTAACAAGAAAATAGCTGCTGTGCAAATTGACCATGCTGAGAGTCTACTGTAAAGATTGATAGATTGTGTATTGCTACAGTGGAACATAGGACCCTTTTTGGGAAAAACGGGGAACATAGGACCCGGAGAACATAGGGATGACCCCCATTCGGGACTAAGTTAGTGAACATGATAAACAATAAAGGGATGTTCACTATGAAACTGTTTAACCATTAACCAACAAAAATAATGTTGACCAATCAATGCTATTTTGTCAACTTTTTTTTTTGACATACTTTTCTTTCATGAATGACTATTTTCGACCATTCTACCAACACATAGTAAGCCAGACGGACACACAGCTGACAACCTCACAGTTAAAGTAGCTGTGGAGAATTGGGGAAGTAGCTGCATGTGGCCATTACAATGCAAGCTACATCATGGGTGCGCTACTGCTACAAGTCCGCACTTGTACGAACTCTCCAGACAGGTGAACTGGGAGTCTTTTGGGTCTTTTCAGTGATCCGGATCATTTGTCTCAGCTCACCAGGAAGAGTCGGCTCTTTCGGCTCCTAAATGGCTCTTCATTTTACCATTTATACCTTTTTTTCAGCCAAATTTAGCTCTGTTTTGACTTGTGATTTGTATTTGAACACATATATCACTTACATTTCAATAAATTGATGTAGCCAATTGCATTTACAGTTTAAAAATCCCTTGTAACTCTCTAATTTGCTTCAAAAAGTTTTTAAGAGTGAGAAAAATAATAATAATAAACAACATAATAAAAAGAAATATAATATAATGTGCAAACAGCAGCATCTAACAGGTTTAGGTGTCTCTATGAACTAACCACCATCATCTGTCTAACTGGAAGTTTTTATTAGATTTTTCAAGGCAGATTGGCATTGAGGAAGACCAAGAGCCTCAGTTTAGAGGGGATGATCTGGTTTCTTCTCTCTGTTATTATATATTGTATTATATTATTTCTGTTATTGTCACCGTCTCAGTGCTGCCACCCCCGGCCCCCCCTGCTTGGTGGTATGATCCTTGTCAAACCCTCACATGATTGGATTGGTTCCCAATGAGAAAAGTAAAAAAAAAAAAAAGAAAAGAAAAAGAACGGCTCGCTAACAGACTTGAGCTCCCATCGTTCACTTAAAAGAGCCGGCTCGTTTGCTACTGACACATCAATAGTTTCCTGCTTATCTGTATATGATTTATGATCAGTTAATAAGGTCAGAGAAAAAAAAAGGTCAGAGAAAAAAATCTTAATTGGTAATACCATGTTTGCATTGTCCTCATCTCACTCACCAGATTAGACTGTTAGCCTGCTTGTTCATATTTCTTTAAACCTACACTGTAAAAAAGTGTCTAAAAACCAGATAAAAACACTAAATCTGAGGGAAATGATCTTGCTGCATGGACAGATAATTTCACTTGACAAGATTTCTTAAGTTAAGATTGTTAAATCTAGAAATAAGCATGTTGAACACTTAAAATAAGAAATGAACCATTAAAACAAGATAAATTATCCAACACTTCTAAATCTAAAGGTTTTTTTTTTTTTATCTTGGTAGGAAGCAAATAATTTGCAGGTCACTCTGCTCGGGCCAGTTCATCGCTACTTGCAGCTTTAATTTATCTTGTTTTAAGAGTAAATTTCTTATTTTAAGTGTACAACATGCTCATTTCTAGATGTAACAATCTGAATTTAAGAATCAACAATCATGGCTTCACAATGTCGCTGAGGAGCAGAATTTAATGTTTTTTAACAGGATCTAGTTATTCCAAACTTATTCCAAAATAAATTATGTTTATTTTTTGCGATGTTTTAAATGAGACATAGAAAAGAAAGTGATTTTGACAAAAAATATCACAATTTGTTTCTTATTTTAAGCGTTCAACATGCTTATTTCTAGATTTAATAATCTTAATTTAAGAAATCTTGTCAAGTGAAATTATCTGTCCATGCTTTTTATCCTGTTTTTAGACACATCTTTTTTGCAGAGTATCACTTGGATGGTGCTAAACCCCCGGATGAGGCAACGGTGCCCATGCAAAAATAGATAGAGTTGATAGCAAAAAGGGAGCAAAGGGAACTCTGTCTGAAATAGCCGGCCTATGCTAACAATCTAAATCCATTGAATGAGAGCATAACAATGCTAACACGATATTACTAACCTGGTATAATGTAGGGATGCAAATTTAAATTTGTTTTTCTAAGTAGGTGGTTACAGGTGCAGCCAGAACTTTCTTTACACAGTGCTATTGTTATAGGTCTGGCTATACAACACTACCATTGTCCTTGTGTGCACGTTAGCATGCTAACATTTGCATTTGGCTCAAACCACACCTGTGCCTCAGCACAGCCTCGCAGAGCAGACTTACACTGGAAAAACAATGATGTCTTGAAATAAATCCAAATATTCTTATTTTGAGCAATTGGGGCTTGAATAGCCCATTACATTACATTACATTACATTAAAAATAAGCCAGTAATACTTGAAACAAGCACGTTTTGGTGGTAGAAAATGCTTTTGAAATAGCATTCAAACTACATGCAACTGAAACTCTCAACTGGAGCCAATATTTTAGGTTAAAACTCACCATATTCAACAGTTGAATAGATTGAAAAGCATAAAAAAGCTCACAATGTCAATCCTAAAAACAAGTCTTTACACAATAAGATAATTAACCCTTTATCAGGCGAAGAACTATATTTGGTAACTTTGGTGACACCATGACATCTGACCAATCAGTATAATAATAATATAATAATAATAACTTTATTGACGTTGACCTCAATGTAAAAATGAAAAATTTAGATAAAAAATCGGCAGGAAACACTCGTACAAACAGAGTTATTCCTCAGTGACTATATTATTTTCAAGAAAAAAGTTGCAAATTTACTAGATTAAAGTGGCAAATCTACAAGAAAAAAAGTTGCAGATTTAAGAGATTTAAAGTGGCAAATCTGCACGAAAAAAGTAGCAGATTTACAAGAAAAAAGTATGAAAAAAGCAACTTTTTTTCTTGCAGATTCACCACTTTATTCTCCTAAACTTTTTTCTCAAAATATTCCCCCCCTCCCCTGGGTCCGTATGTTTTTTTTTACACATTCTGGCTGTATGTAAAATCCTCCAATATTCTCTGGGGTTGAAATTTGGAATTTGCAAGTATTTCAATAGTGAAGAGTGTCCTATTAAGGGTTTAAATAAGCACATGAAGCTATGATCAGTAGGCAAATTATACTCAAAACAAGATAAGTAAGATACTCTTGCTAGATATAAGAAGATAATACTTGGTAAGCTTCATGTTTTTGCAGTGTAGTCTTGTTTTCTGATCATTTACAGGATATTCCCAAGTGAACACGACAAACCACACATAAGAGAACTTCAATGACACTGTTTATTTATCACCACTTGACCTGTGTGTGTGTGTGTGTGTGTGTGTGTGTGTGTGTGTGTGTGGGTATTTATCTGTGTATGCCTCTCTTGTATGATTGTAAAACCTTTGATATCTAGCTCGATTGTGATAGTCCCCCTTCCTGTACATGAACACATATTCTGCTAGTAAAAATACACAACAGGCCAAAACAACTGCTGTCTTCGCTACACACAACAAGGCCCAGCGTCTGTTAACGGTGAAAAGTAACAATCAAATAAGAACATCAACTTAATCCTTGGTTGGTGTGAAGAGTTTTGCTTTTCTAGGCTGAAACACTCCTCATGATTTGAATCGATACAAGTCTTGATTTTGTAGCACTTGGTATTATTAGATTGAATGACGTTATGAGGTGTAGAAACTAACCAATGGTTACACAGTTTTCAGAAAAAAGTATATCGTGTATATATATAGTTATATATAGATTTATATTCATTTATAAGCTTTTTAAAATAGCACAGTAAACACTTTGCACACATGATAAAAACCACTGAGTGTGTCTGATTGTTTATGTATAGGCCAATGGCGTCAAGGGAACCATGTCCCGGTAAAGGGTCATTTCACTTTCTCTGCAGTCAGCTCAGGAAGGAACTAGTTTAAAAATGAGAACATTCATTTGTGATATTTTACTGATAAACTAAACGAGGATTGGTTTATCTCCTTTTTCTACGCAGTGTATTTAATCTCCTTCCTGAAGTGGCTAAACTTTGAAAGAGGACTGAACCCGGCTCCGGTTAGCATGTTCCTGTCTGTAACGGTAAGTTGGAATACTTTAGTCTGCACACTTTAACCACACAGAAAGAACAACAGAAACAAAAAAGAGAAGTTATATAAAGACAGTCAAGTCAAAAAACCGGAGATACAGAATTTATAGTACTGCACATCATCTCTGCTCGTCCCCTTTCTTTCTTTCTTTCTTTTTTTTCCCCCCGTGTCATTTTATACCTGTACAACACCTCTGTCTCATTATGTCTCTCCGACTTTCCATCTCCAATTTTCCTCCACTCAGTCTCTGTACAGTTGGCTTAGTGGTGACCATAGAAATAGCTAAAGGGTTCCGTGTGACATTGGTTGTTTGTACAGAAACATTTTCAGTTTTTTCTTCATGTAAACAGGCACACACAGATTCTCTAGAGGCTAACTCCTCAGTCAAAAAACACACATCTCCGAGAGTAAATCTCCCGTTCTTCTTCTTGTTTTGTATTCCTCCGTTCGCTTCCTCTCATCCGTCTGCTGCTGATGACTTTTATAATTTCACATATCGAGTGTTTCGGCCTCGGTCTCAGTCCTGCTGAGAGGAATAAGGCCTTGGATTGCTCTTCAGATATCTAGAGGTTTACAGCTACTCAGTATTTAGTTCTCCTCTCCTCCCTCGGCGACCACTGCCAAGGCTTTGTTACAGTTCGCCACCCAAGATAATGAAGCTTAACCAAGGTTGCTGTTGTCCAGGTTGCTGTTTTGTGTAGTTTGATATCGCTGTCTCCAGCATCAGTGTTGGTGGTCTAGTACAGAAATTCACGCTGTCTCCGACAGGTCCACGTGGAACGAGCTAGCAAATCCTTTTGCGGGCTGAAAAGACAGAGAACACACTTGTTAAGATAAATGGCACCATGTCCCTTGAGACTCTTTAGTGACACAATGAGCTCGAAATACCATCTATTGAAGGATACGTGCCACAAAGGACTCTGTGTGAAGTTATTTATATACCCTAAAGACTGGTTCCCGCAGTATAATGGTAAAACTAATTTGGGAATTGGGCAAAAACATGTCCATCAGTGAAGATAAATGTTCAAATTTTGGTGGCTACATAATGCATGCATAGAAAATACACAGAGCACTAATTGCTTCATTAATTATCTATAAATGGATCATTAAACATTTATAAACCCTTTATCAAGGCAACCCTGGTGATCAGAGCATCGCCGTAGCCAGTAGTAGCATGCGGTGCTATTTTTAAAAGTAGAACATGATGCCAATTGGTTAATAGAGCCTCAGCCTCTGGGACTGTTCTCATCTTTTTTACAGACTGATGAACAACAGAACCTTTGCAACCCGCAGTCAATTTATTTCAAAAGCCGAGGAAAAATAGGTGAAATCGTAAATCAAAAAAGTAAAAAAGAAATATAATAAGTTGTGTGAGTTTTGGACAGAGCGAATATGGAGTGCATTTATTCAAGCCCTGCGAGGCAGACGAGATGAGCAGACGCGCAGGCTGCTATATTTGGAGCAAAGCAGGCTCCAGCACCTAAAGGCTAAATACAAATTATTTTTCACACAGACCTGATGTGCAAGAGGAAGATTGCTTGGCTGTGTTTGCTAAGTCGCAAACAAGAGGGGGGGAAAAAAAAGGTTATAGTGCTCGGCGTTTACCTGAGAGACAGCCCACAGACAGTCAGCATGCAGTATCATGGAGGATGGTGGTTAACATGGTGGTGACTTGACTGGAAATGACTTCTCTACTGAATGTGTATATCGAATCCATTCTCTACTCTTAGAGCTAATAGAATATTCATGTAATGTGGGAGCTTGGAAAGCAATTGACATCTACAAGAAGTGTCCTGCCATCATTTCCAAAGAATCCCCTTCTGCTCCTTTAGCAAGCTGGAAACTCAATTTTATTCCCAGATCAATATCGTACCTGCCAAATTAAAGCAACATTACGCAACTTTTTTTTTACCTAGAAATTGCAGCTTTAGAATAATGTTGATACTACACTTTATAATAGGGAGAATGGGCCTCTGTCTGAGACATGACCTGCTCTGTCTAAGATTTTTTTTTTGTGAAACTATTATATTTTAAAGATTTTTTTTTTTCAGATTTTCCCTCCGATGTTCTCCGGCTTCTCCTCCTTTTTTTTAATTTTTAAATTTTTAGCTTTATTGATAGTGAGAGATAGAAAGGGGGTGATAGAGGGGAAGACATGCGGCAAAGGGAGCTCAGGCTGGATTCGAACTCGGCTCCGCCGCAGCAAGGACTCAGCCTACATGGTAAGCGCTCTACCAGTGTGAGCCACCGGGACGCCCCCGGCTTCTCCTCCTTGACAGTTGGTGATTAAGGAGGTTTCTGCTGGACAGGAACCTTTATGTGTTGCTAAAGTAACGATAAACTGCTGCTAGCTGCAGTCAGTTAGCTGTGCTGGCAGGACTGCTCTAAACGCCAGCAAGTGTTGGTGTTTACACCGCTAGCACAGGAGCTTTGGACCATTGGGAGAGGCAGGTATTCAGGTCTGTAGCAGAAGGAATACCGTCGATATCTGAACCAGAGCAGAACATTATGTCAGGGGAATGGGGAAGTGACCAAGCAAGAGGCTGCTGAACATTCTGGGACTAGCTTTTGGAGAGCTTCCAGAGAAAAAAAGGCTGCAGACAGACGTTGAGCTGGACTTCTTGCTGTTGGACTAGTGAGTAATATTCGCTGGCTGTCTTGAGTTGCTGCACAAACTTGATTTTTAGCTGTGTGAGCAAAGTTGTCAACATAACATAACTATAATCATAAATACTGTTTGTATTTACGACACTGTATTAGCACTAAATTGCAAAAAAGACAAACCCTACGTAATGTTGCTTTAAACCTGCCTCATACTGTAATAGTTCCCCTGCTTTCCTGCACACATTTTGTGTTCGTGACTTTTCCATCTGAAGAATCTTGACCCCGGGGTTGACAGCCCACCTCACCCACCCTTCTTTATGTCAGGTATTGATCCACAAGCGAGCAAGTATAGATACTCGACACTTCCTTTTTAGAACAAAATGGACTTCAATCCTTTTGAGAAAGAAGAAGCGTGGGCTGTGTGTTTCACCTTTCGAGCTATTCAGTAGGGAAGTCATCGCGCTCGAGCACAACTCTGTTGTTGAAGCAAATGGAAAAAGATGTCCTTTACAATATGAGATGATCTAGCTTTCACTTCCTCGCTATACATTCGAATCATGTTTGAAACTATAAATGGCATTTAATTATATGTGTGAGGATGGCAGCAATAGAAATGTGCAGTGTGCTTGTGTTGGTGACCTTTACTTATATGAGCATCAGATAAAAAAAAGACTAATTGGAGAGGATTTAGAGGGGAAATTTAGAGAAAGGTTAAAAGAAAGAAAAATGGGCCACAGCAGTTTAACATGAGTCCAATTCAAATGATGTTTATTTTATAATAAATCACATGATTACAGACAGTATTTAGGGTTAGGATGGGGTTAGAATTAGTTTTTCAAAGTGGGTTTTGGAAAAGGGGAGTTATATGGGCTGAAATATGTGCCACTAGAAACTGAATTTGAGTCACATAATTTGAATTTGTATTGTATGATTTGAATCATTGCATTGAAAAACTGAATCTGAGTTGTAATTTGAAATTACATTAGTTGGGAACTGAACATTCAGTTCTCACAATTCAAATTCAGTTTGCAAAATTAAATTTCAATTTTCTGCCACGAACATCCGGGTAGTTGAGGCAGAGCAATCAAGCACAGAAAACAGATGAGCTGATTGGCCGAAGAGGCGCTATGGCAACCGGGTGGCAACAAATGTTACAAAAGAAAACGGAGGTGCTGATTGGCCGATTAGGCGCTATGGCAACCGGGTGGCAACAAATGTTACAAAGGAAAACGAAGGTGATTGCCCGAAGTGGCGCTCTGTGTATCTGCGCTCGATTGCTCTGCCTCAACTACCCGGATGTTTGTCGTAGAAAATTGAACTTGAATTTTGCGAACTGAATTTTCAGTTCCAAACTAATAAATTTGAAATTACAATTCAGATTCAGTTTTTCAATGCAATGATTCAAATTGAAAAATACAAATTCAAATTATGTATGCAATTATTCAAGTTACGCAATTCAAATTCAAATATAAATAATTCAAATTCACTTTCTGGCGGCACATATTTCAGCCCATAGAGTTAGCGGTAATAGATTACATTTTACATTCGACAAATGATAATTTACAAAATAAAAACAATACAACAAAACATAAAGCCATATTTTTAAAACTCCTTAAAAAATATAAGAAATAAATGTTGATGAGCAACATAAAAAGTCCAGATCGGAATCAAAAGGCAGATTCACCGTCCCCTCGTCTAGTATCTGTACTGGACCAGACCAAAGTCGTAGGGTCCCAGGGAGCTTTCATACTGATACTCACAGAGAAAGGTGGGTTTGTACGGTAGGGTCCCCCTATCATACTCTTTCCTCTCTAGCGTGCTGGAGCTGTACTGCTGCTGTTGCTGATGGAGGTGATGGTGAAGGCTGTGGTGTGACTGTGACCTTTGACCCTCCTTGCCAAAGGTGGAGAATGACCTATCGTTGGACGAGGCGGCGGACGAGGTCATGGTGAGTTGGTCGGACAGGTTGACGGAGGAGGGTACCTCAGTGTCGGGCAGCGTGGCGTCCATGCCGGGGACGTGCAGGTTGCTGCGGTAGTCGGGCCCCTGGCGCCCGTCAGACGGCACGAAGGATGGCATCCAGCAGCGGTCGGAGTGCCCCAGGGCTTTGCACTCCTCTGTGCAGTTGGAGAAGAGGTCAGCGCCTGCAGAGAGGATGCAGATCAGAGCAGGGCCAGATTAACACTCTAAAAATTACAGTAACATACATTTAATATACTCAATACATCAATAACTAACTGTCATCAAGTGCATTTTCATGTACAGATGTGCAAACGCTCATAGAACTACTAACGCACCACGATGTCCAAACAAAACACGTCAGCATCAGTATAATCTGGAGAAATTGACCCACTACATCAGGGATGGGCAACTGGAGGCCCGGGGGCCGCATACGGCCCGCACCCTCACTTGAAGTGGCCCTCAGTACAACTACATGCATTTGAGCATGAAATCTTAAAAGCGCAGTGTAAAAATGCACAAAATTACTTCTTGCAATTAATGTTGTCCCGGCCCTAAATGTTAATAATAAAAATAATATTACATTACATTACATTACATGTCATTTAGCAGATGCTTTTGTCCAAAGCGACTTACAATAAGTGCATTCAACCTGAAGGTACTAGACATAGACCACAGGAATCAAGTAAGTACATAACTTTAAGAGCTAACTGTCATTGCTACAGGAGTGCTATATGTTAAAGAAGAAAAGAATAGAAAAGAAGAAGAAGAGCAATTTTTTTAATTTTTTTTTAATATATATATATATGTGTTAGGTGACCATGGCTTAACCGAGGTATTGTTGGAAGAGATAGGTCTTCAGCCTGCGGCGGAAGATGTCCAGGCTGTCTGAGGTAATAATACATTTTATTTGGAAGGCACCTTTCTTAGCACTCAAGGACACTGTACAAAAAGATAGAAAATGATCGGGAAGGAAGTGTCCTCAATTTTCACAATAAAATAAGCAAGCAACCACTTAAAAAGCATCCAATATTAATTTAACAACACCTATTCCCAGCAGCACAAATGTATTGAATTGGTAGATGCATCACAGAGGAAGACAAGACACAAACAAGAATAAAGAATCTAGAATCAAGTAGCATTTTGGTCCTCAGCTCATTTTAAATAGAAATCACCTCAAAATTAATTTGTGACCGACGGCTCCGATGGACAGTTTAATATATAAGCGATAGATAAAAAGATATTTTGCTTGTGCCCACACTGCCCTGGGCCCCTTAGAGGTCGGGGGCCCAAGAGGCCAAAGAGGCGCCATGGCAACCAGGTGGCAACAAATGTTACAAAAGAAAACGGAGGTGCTGATTGGCCGAAGAGGCGCTCTGTGTATCTGCGCTCGATTGCTCTGCCTCAACTAGCCGGATTTTTGTCGCAGAAAATTGAATTTGAATTTTGCGAACTGAATTTGAATTTTGAGAACTGAATGTTCAGTTCCAAACTTATAAATTCAATTTGAAATTACAATTCAGATTCAGTTTTTCAATGCAATGATTCAAACTGAACAATAACAATTCAAATTATGTGATTCAGATTCAGTTTTTCAACGCAATGATTCAAGTTAAGCAATTCAAATTCAAATATAAATAATTCAATTAATATAAAATATATTCAATAACTTCAGCCTATAGAGTTAGCGGTAATAGATTACATTTTACATTCGACAAATGATAATTTACAAAATAAAAACAATACAACAAAACATAAAGCCATATTTGTAAACCTCCTTAAAAAATATAAGAAATAAATGTTGATGAAAATAAGATATTAAGATACAGATAAGATACAGATATTTTGCTTGTGCCAACACTGCCCTGGGCCCTTTAGAGGTTTTTGCCCAGTTGCCCATATTGTTCATCAGCCTTGGATCAGAGGGGGGGGAGGGTGGAAAAATGGAAGAGGGATGACGTGCGGAGAAATGGAAAGATGGAAATTGTGAAAGGGAGATTACAGAGATGTAAGGGATGATAAGTAAGAGGGGAAAAAGAAGGAGAGCAGGATATTTGGAGTGGAAAGTCAAGATGGAGGAGGAGATGAGAGAAAGAGACCAGAAGAGAGAACACAAGTTAGCAATCATTTGCCAATGTCGCGAGCAGAAAAAGTGCAGCAAAAGCTATTCATCAAAGAGACAAGGCCAACATTGATGAAGCGAATTGTTTGTTTTCCTCCTCACCTCATTCATTCCGAATGAAATGTGCAATCAAAGTGATGTGGTGTTGTGAAAACATTTCACCCCCTCTCCACATCAACATCCTCAGACTCACAATTGATTCCCAAACACCAAGAGACAAAATGTGAATCCATATTCCATCATCCTTACACACACACACACACACACACACACACACACACAGAAAAACGACAATTATCCGAAGAAATACGCCACAAAAAAACCACCCGAATCTTCACTGGCTGCTTCATCACATTCTAATGTCAATCATCCCTATACAAACCGACAATGTGTGTAATTGACACAGAGCTACTGCCAACAACAAAACATCAACATAGAAAAAAGATTAAATTAACATCTGAAATGATATAATAGAATAACACACAGTCACGCAAACACACGATCAGCATGAAAGAGGTACCAGTTATGTTAATTACTTTCTCTTAGAGAGAATAAAGAGAGGAGGGGGGGCACGAGAGAGAGATTATAAAAGAGAAGGAGAAAGGAACAAGAGACATGAACAGAGTCATCACTGTAATGAGACTCTGCAGCACGTTCGCTGCTCGTGTTGCTGATTGGATTTCTAGTTTTCCCGGTTTTCCAAGTGAAGCCGTGTGGGAAAAGCATTCAGATGGCGGGATCAAATCGGGGAGTAGTTTAACCCTTAGTAGGGCACTCTAGAGAATATTGGAGGATATTACATACGGCCAGAATGTGGACTGTGGAATGTGTAAAAAAAAAAAAAAAAAAACATACGGATCCGGGGGAGGGGGGGAATATTTTGAGAAAAAAAGTTTACGAGATTAAAGTGTCAAATCTACGAGAAAAAAATGTGCAGATTTATGAGATTTAAAGTGGTGAATCTGCGAGAAAAAAGTTGCTTTTTTCCACTTTTTTCTTGTAAATCTGCGACTTTTTTCATGCAGATTTGCTACTTTAAATCTAGTAAATTTGCAACTTTTTTCTCAAAATATTTCCACCCCCCCTCGGGTTTGTAAATCGGGAGCAGTTTTTCCCTTCACTTGGGAATATCATGTAGCTGATCAGAAAACAAGAATACACTGCAAAAATCATGAAGCTTACCAAGTATTTTCTTCCTATATCTAGCAATAGTATCTTAATTATCTTGTTTTGAGTATAATTTACCGACTGACCATAGCTTCATGTGGTTATTTAAAGAGGAGAGGAAGAAAGCGATACATCAGCAAAGAGGGGCAGAAAACAGGAAAGAGAGAAGAGAGAGAAACGCAGAAAGCGGACAATCTGTAATGTGTAATTCCCCGAGGCTGAAAGCCGTCGGATCAAAGGGTCCACTTACACAAATCTATTCTACTGATCCTTCCCGCTGATAACGCCACTGGTCCTTTATTACTAAAAGCAGCAGCACACACACAAATAACGTCATGTAAGCAGTGGTGGAAAAAATGTTAGTCTACTAGTGGCTACTTGCCCTTTGGATGGTTTCGTTCACCGCTATGTAGAGACTTATAAAGTCCATACAAAGTAAAGCATATTAAGATTATAACTCATATACAACAACTTCCTTACTTACTACTAATAAACAATAATTCTGAGGTTATTGAGGGAAAACCTTTAGTTAATGTCTTACTGGTTGTATAATAAGGCCATGCAGAATAAGGCATTAATAACTACTTAATAATGACTCATTAAGAGCCAATATGTTACTTATTTGCATGCTAATAAGCAACTAATTAATGTTGAATATATGATCCCTAATATAAAGTGTTTCTGTGGTCTATTGGTATGGAACTAGTAATAATAAAAATAATAATACATTTTATTTGTAAAGCACTTTTCATAAAGAAATCTCAAAGTACTACAGAAACCAGAAACAAAATAAAAAGACTAAGAGAAAAATCAGACACGTTAAAATCAGCAGTAGATAAGGAGACACAGGTAATAAAGTACATTAAAAAAAAAGCTAAATGAAGAGATGAAGGTGCAGAGACAATGATAAAAACATCTGGGGGCAACCTAAAAATGCCTACCTGAACAGAAAAGTTTCCTAGTATCCCCTGGGCAACCTGGTCTCTCAGGAATCCGTGGAATAGCCACGGATTTGCTTAACTCAAAATCCGTGGAATAGCCACAGAATCACTCAAATTTCCGTGAAACTGACACGGATTTCGCTACAATGCAAGTTAATGACAGTCATATCCCGTGGCTATTCCAACATACAAAGTGATTATGTACAATCACTGAGTGAATATTTAGAAAATAAAACATATATTTCTCACTAGAAATGTGATCAAAATCCATTTTTATGCAGAAACTAAGTCAAAATATTGATTTTTTTCACTAAAAATGAGAGAACTGTCCGCCATGTTTTTTGTTCTGACTGCTGGGACCTTGAAAGTCACGTGACTTGGAACAAACCAATAGCCACGGGATATGACTGTCATTAACTTGCATTGTAGCGAAATCCGTGTCAGTTTCACGGAAATTTGAGTGATTCCGTGGCTATTCCATGGATTTTGAGTTAAGCGAATCCGTGGCTATTTCACGGATGTGATTTAGAAATGATCCCCTCATGTCTGTGTCTTATATGGTCCGTTCTTATGACATAAGTGAAGTGTGTGTTTTAGTCGACTTTGCAGACATTCGGCCTGTGTTGGTGTTTTTTTTTTTTTACAGATCTGACAGCTGCCCTTCACACCAACCTGCTCTCACACAGGCTTCTTTGAAGCTCTGTGCTTCTGTTGCCTTCAACAGGCAGCACACAGGTCCCAGGTAATAACACCAGCCTTATAACAATCATCTTATATTGCTACAAATTCACAAATATGTCAGATATTACTTGTGACATGGCTGTAATCTCACATCACAGTGTCTGCTGTCACTAGATTAAAACAGGGAAGCAGATGGGAGCTTTAAGTATCTTATCATTTAATAGAGCATGTGGTGTGGGAAGTTGTTAAGTATTATCATTCTGAGAGCAGCCTGGTGAAGTAGCCTTCATCTGCTGCAGTGATGACAGGTTGGTTCAAAATGTCACTTAACCAGAAAATAATATAAATATAGAAAGTAATTAGAAACATGTCACCACAATTCCATCAACCCTCCCAAGACGCCGATTCACAAAACAGTTATTTTATCACGTAAAACCTCTGTGTTTGGTGTAAATATGGCTGTGGAATATTTACAAGACAAATTCCAGACGAGGGGTGTGCCATATCATATCATTCACTATTATACAATAGTATCATTTTTTTATGGGTACAAAAAATGCATATCATGATATTGGCAACATTCCTAGGTAACACTTTATATTAAGGTCCTTAATAACCATTAATTAACATGTAATAAGGCATTGTTCTCGCTTTAGATCCGGTAGTTGCAAAAAGCATAGTTAACTTATAGTTAACTTATAATAAATGAGCCATAAAGTATATTTTAATATCAATAAGCAAACAACATAAGATTAATAAAGGCATGGCAAAGACATAATGGGTGGGTCATGGGTGTTTGTAATGCCATTATTAACACTTATATAAGCTTATAAACACACAATATTGTTAATAAGCATCTTGTAAGGACTTACAAGGGCCGTATTACTTGTTAATTAATGGTTATTACAAGGACCTTAATATAAAGCGTTACCCATTCCTACTTCTTAAAATAAGAAATTAACTCTTAAAACAAGATAAATTAAAGCTGCAAATGCACTGCAAATCATTTGTTTCTTACTAAGATAAAAAAAACAAAAAAAAATAACGTTAGATTTGGAAGTGTTAGATGATTTATCTTATTTTAAGTTATTTCTTATTTTAAGTGTTCAACATGCTTATTTCTAGATTTAACAACTTCATTTAAGTTGCCCATGCAGCAAGATCATTTCCCTCAGATTTAGTGTTTTATCTTGTTTAGTAGTCAAGAGCATTATTTTTAGTTTTATATATTTATAAAGACTAAAAAAATCATATTTTTAATATATTTTTAATATATTTTGTAATATCGTCAATAATATCATGATCACAAAAATACCCTGAAATATTGTGATATTGTGAAATCTTTTATTCCAGATGTAACATTTTTGCGAGGGAGGACCTCCGCAGTTATTAAAAATGACTAGAGGAGCCAAGAAATAACAATAAGACTTCAGTTTAAGTTTGTTTAACAGTACGTCAGTTTTGCTGCTGCTGTCATTTTTTCTTCCTTCAAATTTTTTGGCATTTGCCAAATTAACGCCCACCTTCACTTATATAGTGTGGGATTCATTATTCAGCACATCTGGATAAGAGCAGCATCGGATGGTTACGAACATCTGCTCCATCTGGAGTTATTGTTTTCTCTAAACAGAAAATTAAGAGAAAATATGAGAGCAACTTCTAAGAATGTTGCTGCATGAAGCCAACTTAATACAAAACAAAAACCCTGGTGAAATACAAAAAAATAACTACACCTGCAGCTTCTCAGGAGAGAAAAACTTCTCTGTCCACTTCTCCCTCCTGCATATTAAGACCACATCTCAAAATATCTGGCTGTCCTGGATTATGGATTATCTTTACATGAAGTGAAATAAGTATCTCTGGTCATAAAAATGCTGCTGCATATTGTCAGATTCTTCCCTGTTGTTTTGTTTGTTCAGTCAGATTGGATGCTCCTGCTCTACTGGTCTGTGCATTTCAGACATTTTCCTACAATATGATGCCAATTTAACAAGTCTAACACTGAAACACTGCAGTGAAAGTGTAATTCGTGAAATCTATCGACTGGTTTTCTTCAGACAGTGAAGCAAGGGTGTAATATAAGTCTGTATGGATGGACATACATTTTGATATATCAGTTATTACTCACAGCAAAAGTTCAAGAAACAGCACAGTGTGGAGCTTTTCTTATGTTTTTTTTCCACAGACCTTCCCTTGCTGTGTTGGCTTCCAGATAAAAAAATAAATATTTATATCTATACTTTATTCAGAGTTCATATTCTCCTCAACAGATGCTTAAATCAAAGGTAGTAAAGCACGGTGCTCCTTTTAAAGACGCAGATACAGCGTGATCTTTCATCTCTATCAAGGAAGCTAAACAGATTTATAAGCAGCATTAGAGAGAAGAAGCACAGGAGAGACTTGGGGCTGTCTACGACTAAACAAATTTCAAGTCATCTAACACTCGTGTGATTTGTTGATTAAAGCAACAGATCTGTAAAAGTGAGTTTCTCTACAAAGAATCATGCGAAAGCACCACTTTTGTGTTTAAACATATGAGCATTGAAGTCATTCAGCTTAAAAAAAGCACAAACAAATAACACTTAGTTGACTGATAATTAAGAATGTCAGCCTTACGTATGATAAATGTTCAGTTTTTCTACTTTGATTTTTTAATTTTTATCATAGCAGAAAGTGCAATAAACAATCTCCTCATAATGTCTTAACTAAAGATAGGATTTCACTTTTAAGCATAATTCGAGCCAGCAGATAAAGACAGGGTAGATTGAATAACATGTTTCATTTTTTTGCATTTAAAAAAACTGTGAAAACAAATTTGCACCCTTGTAGCTCAGCAGTGAAGACAGAAAGAGTAAAAATAGGCAGAAAAAAAGAAAAGGTGAGAGAACTGTGTTCAGCTTAGGGCTGGGCGATATGGATCAAAATTCAAATCCTGATACATTTAGGCTGAATATCGATATACGATATATATCCCGATATTTCTTTATCCCAAAGTGAGAGCAAATGTTCAATCAAAGTCAAAGCCAAATAGGACATGTCACAAGTAGTTTTATTTAAGGATGCACAATATTGGATTTTTTGCCGATATCCAATATGCCGATTTTTTACAACTCATTTAGCCGATTACCGATACCGATATTTTTTTCCCGCACAACTAATATTCACAATCAGGGCAAATTTGGCCAATTTCCCCATTTTCATGAAAATTGAAATCACTTGTAAAGTGTTAGGTCATCTTAAAGAGGCCTCGAGGGTTAAAAATATATCGATATATCGCCCAGCCCTAGTATAGTTCAGCTCATCCAAACGAAAGTAAACTGCTACGATGAGAAAAAGTACATTGCATATAAGTATGTACCAGAACATCCACTCAACATAAAAACACCTTCATAGCTTTGACTTAATTTACTGTATTTG
The DNA here is from genome assembly GCF_030273125.1 of Centropristis striata. Lineage (NCBI taxonomy): Eukaryota > Metazoa > Chordata > Actinopteri > Perciformes > Serranidae > Centropristis > Centropristis striata. The sequence continues at coordinate 6,719,348 of NC_081517.1, read as the reverse complement.
TACAAGTTGTAATGGCAAATGTCACCCGGCGCACATGTAAATATCACACGTTATTACCGACCGCGCTGTCAACACATTGTCTAAGAGCCCAGCGCTGCTGCTGCTGATGCTATTTTCTGTGTTTGTGTGCACTGTGTGGATCTAATCATGTTGCTAATTCAGGCCTCACGGGGAGCGAGACAGGCAACAAAGACTGTGCAGTGGTCGGAGAGCCAGAGGAGACACGAGGCTCACAGACAAGGGGACGGCCAGGGCCAAACAGACGGGGGGGAGGGGGGGAGTCACAGATTTCACAGACAGAGACAGCAGGCAGGAGAAGCAGCAAGACTGCAGGAACCATAAGGAAGGAGAGGGGAGACCCGGGCCGTCGCAGATGGAAGGAGCAATGGCCAGAAAAGACAGGGGGAGACCTGGGCCCCGCAGATGGGGGGCGGGAGAGGGGTCACATAGAGGTGGGCACGGGACTTTAAGTACTGCACTGGAAAAAAATGTCTGATATTCTATCTGCATCAAAAATAGGGCGTAAAATAAAAAAAATAACACACAGCTTTTTTTGTGTAAAATGTTTGCAGATTGTATTTAAACTAGTCTAAATTACATTTTTCTGACATTTGCATTTAAATTGACAGTAGGAAACCCTCTCACTGTATTTTTTTTTACGGATGCATTATATGTTGTCATTCATTTACCAATCACCAATTTAAAACCTGACAAATATTAACTATCCTATCTTGTTAAATTGGGGTTGTTTCCGATGGAAATTATTTTTTGGTGGCTCTAATAAGTCTAAAATGTTAAAATATGTGATTTTCCAATGTTATCTGGTGGCTCTAACAACTCTTTTAAAGTTAAACCTTGAAAATAAGACAAACATAGTTACACATATACTCAAAATGTTAATTTAGTGTATCACTTTTTGTATCACTACACGCTTCTAATGCACAAGGTCATTTTTCACCCATGTGTGTAAACTTGATCTATCTATCTATCTATCTATCTATCTATCTATCTATCTATCTATCTATCTATCTATCTATCTATCTATCTATCTATCTATCTATCTATCTATCTATCTATCTATCTATCTATCTATCTATCTATCTATCTATCCATCCATCTATCTATCTATCTATCTATCCACTGTAAAAAAACGTTTGTAGAACTAACAGTAAAACACTGTCAAATTGCATCAAAATAGGGCGTAAAAAAATTAAAAATTGAATATCATGGTTGTAGACGATTTTAATTACCATAAATCAAGGAACAGATTGTATTTAAATTAGTCTAAATTACCTTTTTTCTGATATTTACTGATATCTATCTATCTATCTGTCTATCTATCTGTCTATCTATCTATCTATCTATCTATCTATCTATCTATCTATCTATCTATCTATCTATCTATCTATGATTTTAATTTACCATAAATCAAGGAATAGTACATATAGTTTTAGAAATAGTTGAAGAGAAATACCATAATGTAACAAGGACACAATTACCCTAAAAGTAAAGGGACTTCTCAGTCTAAATTTACTACTTTCTACCATCTACTTTTTTTTTTCTTCATATATTTACATTTAAATTTACAGTAGAAAAAAACACTCACTGTATATTTTTACGCTAATGTTCTGGCAACACAGCTGCCGATATTTTACCGTAAATTAAACAGGTTTTTTTTACAGTGTGGAAATGAAAAATCTCCAATTACACATCAGCTTTTTATGTGCTTTAACCCCGTCTTATGGAGATGTGATGATAATTATTCAGGGTCATGCGGAGCTGGAGGCCATCCTGCTTTAGTAATGATATGAATTAATGTAAAGAAAAATATGCTTAAACTGTTCCATAATATCCAGGATTAACTGCACAGGCTCCAACTGGTTTTATAAACAGTTTCTTACTTGAGTAACACAGATAAAGAGGGTTGAGGATAAAATAGCACATAAGAGCTGACAGCTACTTTCTATCTATTATATTTGACACATTGTGTGTGATTCAGCAAGTTTTAAGTGTGTCTGCTCGGTCTCGTCTGCCCGGCCCACAGAATCAGCACCAGTCAGTGGTTTTGCTGCCAAAAGGGTTTGTTTGTTTTTATCACCAGCCAGAACGTGCAGGTTGAGTGTCAAGTGTAGAAGACACTGTGTTCAGGTCGAAAATAAAACCCCAAATTTTGAGGGAAGAGTGCAAGTAAACCAGTAGTAGAAGTTATGAATGTACAGCTGCATCTCAACAGATTAGAGCAGGGGACTCAAACTCAAATTACATGCGGGCCGCTGGAGGCAATATCAAAATGACCAAAAAGACATAAAAATACTAAAAAAAAAAGACACAAAATGATTAAAAAAGACAAAATAACCCCATAATGACAAAAAATGACCAAAAACATACACAAAATGACAGAAAAAAAGCCTAAATTACTTAGAAAAGACACAAAATGACCAAAAAAAGACACAAAATTACTTAAAAAAAGAAACAAAATTATTTTAAAAAAGACACAAAATGACAAAAAAGACACAAAATTACTAAAAAAGACACAACATTTAAAAAAAAGACATGTTAAATACATTATTTATTCATGTTTTACTAACTAAATCACTTATAAATGGCTAATAGATGGTATATTAATGTAAGTGTATACTTACTTTACCATTAACAAACAATTAAATTATAATTAATAGTTTATTAATAGTTTTAGTTGCACTCATTTTAACATTTTTAACACCATATTAAGTATGTTAATGATTTTGAAATGATTCATATACCTTTAAGAAATTGGTTGTTAACATTTAAAGATTAACTATGTATAGCACTTTGTAAATGGTTAATAATTGGTTTATAAACCATCTATAAACATTACTTAGATGGTTATTGTAAAGTGTTACAATTAAAAAAAAAAAAAAAAGTAGTACTTTTGATACTTGTTCATTTCACTAATGACACTTCTCTGCTTTTACTTACGATTTAAAAACTAGATGTTTCTTGTAATAGAGTATTATTTATTTGCCATATAGGTTTATTATTGATGTAAAATCTCTGAATACTTCTTCCACCTCTGTGTGAAGCTCCTCCAGGCTATCTCTGTTTATGCTAATTCAGATTTTGAGTGGCGTTAACTTGCGTTTACCCTCTGATTCACCCTGGAAACTAATGTATATTTATGTCTGTCTTTAAAGGTTGGGGGCATATAAATCATCCCATTTCTGTTAATTCCCCCCTTACAGTTAGCCTTTAGCCTTTTAATGGACTTCTGGCAAATTAATTTCCTCCTTGGACACACAAGGGTGTTGACCTCAGGCCCTCCAATCATCTCTGTGCTGTTGTGCAGATAAAACGGTCGCTGGCAGGAATGCTTTCGCTTCTAAATGTACAAACAAATCAGCTGCAGGACTAAAGAAGCTCAGGTGCAGAAAGCAAACACCCATGCAGCAACTACACTGAAAAAAAGAGATTTTTTTTGGCCCTGTAATTATTATTTCAACAATCTATATCAGGGGTCTCAAACTCGCGGCCCGCGGGCCAAGTTTTATGGTAATTTTGTGCGTTTTTTTGGGTAATTTTGTGTCTTTTTTAATAATTGTGTGTCTTTTTTTTGGTAATTTTGTGTCTTTTTTTTGGTCATTTTGTGTCTTTTTTGGTAATTTTGTGTCTTTTTTTAATAATTGTGTGTCTTTTTTGGTAATTCTGTGTCTTTTTTTTGGTAATTTTGTTTCTTTTTTAAGTAATTTATTTCATTTTTTTCTGTCATTTTGTGTCTTTTTTTGAGTCATTTTGTTTCTTTTTTGGTAATTCTGTGTATTTTTTTTAAGTCATTTTGTGTCTTTTTTGTAATTTTGTGTGTTAAAAGTGGTTCTATTAAATAAATATAACTTAGAAACAGTAAAGATTTCAAACACTTTCTGTGTGGAAAAACTTGCCTCGCTTCTTTGAACTAAATGTCACTCCAATTTTTTTCAGTGTATGCAGATAAAGAGACAGTTAACGTCTCAGGATTAAGAGAAAGCTCAGTTTGTTCTGTATTTTTCATATCTCAGTATATTATTAAGCAGGCACAAGGGCGCATTGTACTCTGGAGATGATTTATAAATATAGTCTGCAGCAGTCACTGTTTACCGTACATCAGGCTCGGAGAAACTCTTGTCAGTGATTTTTGCCTTTCGGCTCACTCTTAAAAAAACAGCGACATCAACACATATGTTTGCAAACACACACACACACACACGCTTAAAAATACTCTCTTAACACAGAGATATGTAAATGTACAGAGAGTAAACAGACAGACAGGCCACATGACACCCAGTGGCTGTTGATTCCCGTGAAGCACCTTTTCTTCCTCGGGCAGAAAGCAAAACAACAACCAAAACAGTGACTGGCAATGACAGGCCCTGCCAGCAGCCCTATCTCTCATCGTGACCTCATCAGGCAGGAAGAACACATGCACGCGCACACACACACACACACAGAAACACACACACAGGAGGATGTAAATGATGCTACACAATGCAAACACAATCTACTTGCTAATAAGCAATCAGCACTTCTGTTCTTCTCTTTTTTTTCACTGCTTTTTTTTCTCATTACATCTCTGAGTGTTTCCGAAATCCCACGTCGTGTGATTTGACTAATTGCGCTGCCTGACATACATCCAGCAACTGGGAGCGGAGAAATGAAGGAAAACGAATCCTGTGAAAACACGAGCCCCGTCTCTGACTTCACTCTATCCATCTATCTATCTATCTATCTATCTATCTGTCTGTCTGTCTCTGTCTGTCTGTCTGTCTGTCTGTCTGTCTGTCTGTCTGTCTGTCTATCTATATATCTAAAAAAAAGGTTTGTAGAAGTTATGGTAAAACACTGTCAAATTGCATCAAAAATAGGGCGTAAAGTTAAAAATAACACACAATTTTTTTGTGTAAAATGTTTGCAGATTGTATTTAAATTAGTCTAAATTAATTTTTTTCTGATATTAACATTTAAACTGACAGTAGAAAACCCTCTCACTGTGTTTTTTACCGTGAAGTTCTGGCAACCTGCTTAGGTTGCCGGTATTTTACCGTAAATCAGCCAGTCTATCTATCTATCTATCTATCTATCTATCTATCTATCTATCTATCTATCTATCTATCTATCTATCTATCTATCTATCTATCTATCTATCTATCTATCTATCTATCTATCTATCTATCTATCTATCTATCTATCTATCTATCTATCTAAACACTGTCAAATTGCATCGAAAAGGGCGTAAATTAAAAATGTAATATCACGGTAGTAGATGATTTAAATTACCATAAATCAAGGATTAGTACAAAACTTTTAAACTGTAGAAAACACACAGTTTTTTCATGTAAAATGTTTGTATATTGTATTTAAATTAGTCTAAATTACATTTTTTTCTGATTTAAATTGACAGTAAAAAACCCTCTCACTGTATTTTTTTTACGGTGAAGTTCTGGCAACCTGCTGAGGTTGCCGCGTCTCTGACTTCCCTCTGTGGCTTTATATATCTGGTTGGTCTGTCTGTCTCCCTCTTTGTCTCTCACTGTCTCTGTCTCTTGTTATTTTCTCTCACATTTAATCCTCTCTGTCTCTCTGTTTCGTCCTATCTCTTTATCTATTTTTCTCTTTAAAAAACCACTCCTGTCCCCCAGGTAGAGGGTGTCTTCTATCCACACCACTGTTTTTCATCTTGTCCTGCACAGTTCCAGAGAGAATACAGACACAAAACGTCAATATTTGGACAGCAGCTCAGGACGGCAGGGGAGTAGCACAGCTTCCTTACGCTGGGTTGGCCAGCGAGGCTGTGATGAGTAAACCAGAGACCTCCCAGGGCCAAAACAGAGCAAGATGGCTCCCACCGTATCCAGTAATGACAGACAGAGAAATTGTTCCGAGTCTCGAGTGAGAGACAGCTTCCATTTTCCATGTTTGTTACATGGCAACAGGGCCGGGAGAGAGAGCCAAGATGGCTGCTTGCACTAAGAGTGTCTGTTTGATTAATAATGCCTCTTATATTGTTAGAGCAAAGGTTCTGGATGACCACTTATTATTGATCCATGGTCTGTACACTTCTCATCACTTAGTCTTGACCAGAGTTTGTCTGAGACGTTCACACACTTCCTGGTTTCATCACTGCTGGACCAGTGTGGATGTGTATGGATCTAATGGTCATAACAATATCTATCTATAAAAGCAAGAAGCGTCTGTGTATCTGTGTCTGGATGTGTGTCTAGGGCAGGGGTTTCAATCTCAAATTACCCAGGGGTCGCTGGAGGCAGTAACAAAATGACCAAAAAAAGACACTAAATTACTAAAAAAGACACAGAATTACAAAAAAGACACTAAATTACTTTTAAAAAGACACAAAATTACTAAAAAAAAGACATAAAGTGACCAAAAAAAGACACAAAATGACAGAAAAAAAACGAATTTCTTAAAAAAACAAAATGACCAAAAAAAGACACAGAATTACCAAAAAAAGACACAAAATGACCAAAAAAAGACACAGAATTACCAAAATAGACAAAATTATGAAAAAAGACACACAATTATTTAAAAAAAAAGACACAAAATAATTAAAAAAAGACACAAAATGACAGAAAAAAACTAAATTACTTAAAAAAACAAAACAAAATGACCAAAAAAGGACACAGAATTACCAAAAAAAGACACAAAATGACCAAATAAAGACATAGAATTACCAAAAAAGACAAAATTATGAAAAAAGACACACAATTATTAAAAAAAAGATACAAAATTATTATAAAAAGACACAACATTACCAAAAAAAGACACAAAATTACCAAAAAAAGTTATTAAAGGGACCTTCCACACACAACACGGTAAAGTGCCATTCATATAATACTCACATTAAACTTTCAAATCAAGGTGGGGGCCACAAAATATCGTCACAAGTGCCTCAATTGTAAGTCTATTTAGCCTACCTATCTTTAGGAGCTTTAAAGTGGCTACAAGGTTCTATTTTCCAATAATATTCAAATAGTTTCGAGCGAATATCAATGTTCAATGTGTATGTGCTGGATGGTGTGGTACCTTATGAAAAGTAAGTGTTTTATGGAGTTGTAGACGTTGTAATGGTCTTCTTACAGTACTGCACTAGTGCTTGTTTGTGTTTAATCACATGAAACTAAGAATTGCTGTATTTTTTTGTTATCTTAGAATGAGCGAGGTGATTACTCTGGATTTGTGAAACTCTCCAGAGGTTATAGGTTATAGACATTGACTTGGACATTTTAAAGGCCAGGCTTTAGCCTCAGATGGTTAATGCTAGGCACTGATGTCACATGGTTAAGGTTAATCATAGATCTCATATTGATTAGGGTTAGGCGTTGACCTCGTTGAACTCTAATAGCGAGATTTTTGCTGAACCGTGCAAAAAAAAGAAGGCTTTTAAATGTTCTACTTGGAACGATGTGCAGAAGGACTTGAATCTTGTCCCTCTGGGGGAATTCAAGTCAATTTTAAAAGACAGAGAAATAAGTCTAATTGGATCATGTGACTGCTCTGTGTGATCCTGTCAGCCAACTCGTTTTCTTGTAGTCTGACTGTATTTTATTTGTGTCTTGACTATTTTTGGCTTTTGTGCTTCCGTTTTGGCCAGGTCACTTTTGGAAAAGAGGTTTAATTAAACTCTTATGAGCTTTTTTTTGTTGTTATCATTATATTTGTCCAAACAATCTTTAGTTGTACCAGGCATTAAAATGAACAAGAAATTGGTCTAATATTCTTTTCCATGACTGTATATTAGGGATTTTATATCCCTAACTCCTCCAAATTATCTTAACTTTATGTTAGTTAAGTGGTTACAACAACACATACAGTTAAACTAGCTACTTTCCCATAGACGTGGTTAAGAGTATGGGTCTCAAACTCATGGCCTGTGGGCCAATTGTGGCCCTTGTGACGATATTTTGTGGCCCCCACCTTGATATGAAAGTTTATTGTGTTGAAGGTCCCTTTAATTCCTTTTTTTGGTAATTTTGTGTTTTTTTTTATAATTTTGTGTCTTTTTTATAATTTTGTGTCTTTTTTTTATAATTTTGTGTCTTTTTTTGTAATTTTGTGTCTTTTTTGGTAATTTTGTGTCTTTTTTTATAATTTTGTGTCTTTTTAGGTCATTCTGTGTATTTTCTTTTGGTCATTTTGTGTCTTTTTTTGTCATTTTGTGTCTTTTCTTTAAGTAATCTAGTGTTTTTCAGTCATATTGTGTCTTTTTTTTGGTCGTTTCGTTACTTGTTAAATCAATTAATCTATCCTGAGGAAGCGAAAGCGTGAGACAATTGACTAGTGCTTGTGTTTTTAATTTTCAATTGTTGTCCGTTACAGTTCCCACACTTTTTATCGTAAGACACTTTTGCACCTTGAAAACTGGATGTTTTAAATTATACTGTCACCTCCCTTTAATTGTTGTTATGATGTGTGCTGCTGACCTCTTGGCCAGGTCAAAGAAACCTGTTCTCAATGGGTTTTTATCTGGTTAAATAAAGCAGCTATTCTCAACCTTGGGGTCCCGAGATGATTTCTGGGGGATGCCAAGTCATTTTGGAAGTCAGCTCTGTCTCCACTGTGTTGAAGTGTTCATGTGTTCATGAGTTTTAGTCTTTTTGGTCATTTTGTGTATTTTTTTCTGGTCATTTTCTGGTCATTTTGTGTCTTTTTTGATCATTTTGTGGTCAATTTGTGTCTTTTTTGGTCATTTTGTTTCCTTTTTTGGTCATTTTGTCTCTTTTTTGGGCCATTTTATGTCTTTTTTTGTCATTTTGTGTCTTTTTTGGTCAATTTTTGTCTTTTTGTGGTCAATTTGATTATTTTTTTGGGTAATTTTGTCTTTTCTGACAAATCCCAAAGTATCAAGTTCTTACTTTCCAAGGAGTCTCTGGCTTGAAGCTGACTGTTACACACTCAGGAGGTCAGAATGGACCTTTAAACTTATAGCAAAGGACTTAGATTAAAAGTAACAATAAAATATAAAAAATATATATAAATGCACAGACAGAGAGATGTTTTAGTTGCTGTCTGCTTCATTATTTGTCCAAAATTCGTCTTATCAACTGAGTTTGTATGATCTGAACTGTAGAGATTGTGTTCAGTGAGCAGAGGTCGGGGACAACATGCAGGTTAAATTGGGGGTCGCGACTCAAAAAGGTTGAGAACTACTGATATAAAGGATAATATGTGTATTAATCATAGCGAAATAATGTTTATTCCTCCCATGACTGAGATTCCAACTGTTCAACCAACTATCCAATACTGTCTATTCATACCAAGAAAACATTCATCAATAAACTGTGCAAGATGTTTCTTGTATTTATAATCCAACATTAGAAACTCTTACTGTTTCATTGATACAGAAAGAGGTGAATCCACTCCTCCGTCGACCCTGACCGCCTTATAAAAAGTTCATGCAAGGCTTTTTTTTCTGTGGGCCAATTGTGGCCCTTGTGACGATATTTTGTGGCCCCCACCTTGATATGAAAGTTTATTGTGAGTTTTATATGAATGGCACTTTACCGTGTTGTGTGTTGAAGGTCCCTTTAATTCCTTTTTTTGGTAATTTTGTGTCTTTTTTATAATTTTGTGTCTTTTTTTTAAGTAATCTAGTGTTTTTCAGTCATATTGTGTCTTTTTTTTGGTCGTTTCGTTACTTGTTAAATCAATTAATCTATCCTGAGGAAGCGAAAGCGTGAGACAATTGACTAGTGCTTGTGTTTTTAAATTTCAATTGTTGTCCGTTACAGTTCCCACACTTTTTATCGTAAGACACTTTTGCACCTTGAAAACTGTATGCTTTAAATTCTACTGTCACCTCCCTTTAATTGTTGTTATGATGTGTGCTGCTGACCTCTTGGCCAGGTCAAAGAAACCTGTTCTCAATGGGTTTTTATCTGGTTAAATAAAGGTTATATAAAGCAGCTATTCTCAACCTTGGGGTCCCGAGATGATTTCTGGGGGACGCCAAAACATTTTGGAAGTCAGTTTTGGAAGTCAGTCTGTCTCCACTGTGTCAAAGTGTTCATGTGTTAATGAATTTTAGTCTTTTGGGTCATTTTGTGTATTTTTTCTGGTCATTTTGTGTCTTTTTGGTCTTTTTGTGTCTTTTTTTATCATTTTGTGGTCAATTTGTGTCTTTTTTGGTAATTTTGTTTCCTTTTTTTGGTAATTTTGTGTCTTTTTTTGTCATTTTGTTTACTTTTTTTGGTCATTTTGTGTCTTTTTTGGTAAATTTTTGTCTTTTTGTGGTCATTTTTTGTCATTTTGTGGTCAATTTGATTATTTTTTGGGGTAATTTTGTCTTTTCTGACAAATCCCAAAGTATCAAGTTGTTACTTTCCAAGGAGTCTCTGGCTTGAAGCTGACTGTTACACACTCAGGAGATCAGAATGAACCTTTAAACTTATAGCAAAGGACTTAGATTAAAAGTAACAATAAAATATAAAAAATATATATAAATGCACAGACAGAGAGATGTTTTAGTTGCTGTCTGCTTCATTATTTGTCCAAAATCCTTCGTATATACTGAGTTTGTATGATCTGATCTGTGAGATTCTGTTCAGTGAGCGGGGGTCAGGACAACATGCAGGTTAAATTGGGGGTCGCGACTCAAAAAGGTTGAGAACTACTGATATAAAGGATAATATGTGTATTAATCATAGCGAAATAATGTTTATTCCTCCCATGACTGAGATTCCAACTGTTCAACCAACTATCCAATACTGTCTATTCATACCAAGAAAACATGCATCAATAAACTGTGCAAGATGTTTCTTGTATTTATAATCCAACATTAGAAACTCTTACTGATTCATTCATACAGACAGAGGTGAATCCACTCCTCCGTCGACCCTGACCGCCTTATAAAAAGTTCATGCAAGGCTTTTTTTTCTCCTCCTGCTTAGTTCGAGATAAGAAAGACGCATCAATTAGTTAATCAAATTGATTCATGTCTTCTTTTCTCTGCTATGAGTTTTATCGATATTCAACAAGCTGAGAAGAAGTGGTGACATCTCCACCTGTTACAGGCTAAATGCAAATTGATTTTTTTAATGAGGCAATGTTTTTATCCTATCGGCTGTAATGGATTTTTACTTTTTCATGTCACATTGAGATACTTTCTGCTTCTTTGTGTTCCTCTCTTTACTTTATGTGCTGCTTTTTTTTTTACGTCACCCTCTTTAGAGGTTGTGCATTAAGGTGTCCTGCTCTCATTACTTCTTATTGAATCATTGTGCCATTCTTCAAGTTCATGTTCAAGATTTGCTGCTTCTCTTTCAGTTACATTATAAAAACTGATTATTTTTGGATGATCAGACTACACAAGCAATTTCAAGATGTCATTTTGAACTCTGGGAAGCATTTTTACCTATTTTCTTATACGACGGGCAAAATATTTGATTGAGAAAATCATTTACAAGCAAATTAATAATGAAAATAATCTATATAAGTCTTTTACAACCTAGCTGTTTGTGTATGTATGTATTTTTTGGTCATTGTGTGTCTTTTTTTGGTCATTTTGTGACTTTTTTGGTCATTTTGTGTCTTTTTTTTATCATTTTGTGGTCAATTTGTGTCTTTTTTGGTCATTTTGTTTCCTTTTTTGGTCATTGTGTGTCTTTTTTTGTCATTTTGTTTCCTTTAATAGTCATTTTGTGTCTTTTTTGTCATTTTGTTTCTTTTTTTGGTCATTTTGTGTCTTTTTGGTCATTTTGTGGTCATTTTGTGTCTTTTTTTTGCCATTTTGTGTCTTTTTTTGGTCATTTTGTGGTCAATTTGAGTCCTTTTTTTTGCTTAATTCTATGTATAAAGTATAAAAAGCAAATGAATAATGAAAATAATCAATACAACTCTTTTTACAACCTAGCTGTTTTCTCGACTGAAAGGTTTTTTGTTCAGTGACCTTTTTTGTTGTCATTCTATAACGACATAAGCAAAGTTATTGTCTTCTGTTTGCATTCAGCCTTTTGTCAACTTGTCGTCCTTCGCAGCGAACAAGGTTTGTTTATTATTTTGCATTATGTGAGCTTTGGAAATAAAACCTGAGACGTTCTTTTTTTTATTTTTTCGGCTTCTTGGATCATAAACTCCAGGATCACAGCCTCCAGTAAGTCCGTATCCAGGGCCTGAGAGGAGGCTGTTTCAAAACCCTGCATGCTAAATCCCTCTGACAGCTCACTGACATGGGAAACTGCAACACGGTGCCCGCCACTAATTCATAATCAGCCATCTAATACACCGTTGCCACAGTGATTTAATTGTCCCATTTGTCACGGCTGTTGTTCTCACCAAAACAAACGTCATGATAATGATCATTTCCAGTCTCCCACCCGTCACGCAGCCTTCCACAGCTGATCGAACGTTTCAGAGGTGCCAAATTTTTTCACTGATGCATATTTAATCCTCTCTTATCTGTCACCTTTTTTTCTGTTTTGCTTGCTCACTCTTGCCGCCATCTCGTATGAGGATGATGAGGGAAATAATGAGGAACACAGTGTCTAATTTGAATCAAACAGCCTAAATTTATTTTTTTTAACTCTATGGAGTCTGAATCCTTTTCATCCTGCCTGTACAAACTGGATCAACATTTTGAACCAAAAAGAAACAAAGAAAAACCAACATAAATGTGATCTTGTGATTGTGTGTGATCCTGTCATCCAACTCTGGTTTTTATTCTAGTGGGACTCTATTTTATTTGTGTCTTGTGTGTTTACCATAACATTTTTGGTTATTTTGTGTCTTTTTTTAGTCATTTTGTGTCTTTTTTGGTCATTTTGTGTCTTTTTTAGTCATTTTGTGTCTTTTTTTGTCATTTTGTCTTTTTTTTTGTCATTTTGTGTCTTTTTTAGTCATTTTGTGTCTTTATTTTGGTCATTTTGTGTCTTTGTAAGTCATTTTGTGTCTTTTGTTGTCTTTTTTTAGTTATTTTGTGTCTTTTTTGTCATTTTGTGTCTTTTGTTGTCTTTTTTAGTTATTTTGTGTATTTTCTGTCTTTTTTAGTAATTTTTTTTGTCATTTTGTGGGGGGGTTTTTTGGTCATTTTGTGTCTTTTTTAGTCCTTTAGTCCCAACATAAAATGTGATTTTGAATCTTTTTTTCTTTCTTTAGAGGTAAATTTCCACGCTGCTTTGTTTTCTAGTCTGGATGTGATGAAGAAGTCATGATTTGGTGATTTTGGAGACTCCAGAGGGTTAAAAGGTGTTCAATCAATCAATAGTGCTTTGGCTCCTGACGCAGCAGTGCCTCATTCCAGACGCGCTGCTTTCAGAAAAGCCATTTGCCCACTTTTTAAAGGTATCCGGTGATATCCCAGCCGCACAGCCAGTGTCCCTTTGATTTAAAACCACGTCAGGAGACTTATTTTCTAAAGTGTCAGACGAGCGGCCGAGCGGGAAGCTACGGCAGGTGTAGTTGATGATATGCCAACTGGAAATGGTTTTCCCTTGATTTGAAATATTCCGAGGTGCACCAAAAGGGAGAGTCTGCAGCGCTCGGTCCCGTGAGGAAACCTTGCCTCCAACCCTCCTTTGATAATTGCTATGCAAAGGTTCTAGAAATGAATTACTGATCAGCCGAGTGTTGCGGAGAGCCAACGTGTGGGGGAGACAGAATGAAGGATGAGACCCTGCCACAAAACCCTGGAAGAGAATGTGTGCGTCTCAAAATAAGCACACGCATTCAGGATGCTGTTGGTGCACGCTGAACATATGTGTATGCATGTGCACACATGGATTTGCACACAAATGCACAACAAACACACGTGGACTATACATAGTCTTGGCTCATGTTTGCTCAGTTTGGCTCTTTATGCAAACGTGGAGAACATGCACTCAGCATTAAACTCTTACAGACAGTAACGCACATAGGCATGGTGTGCAACCCACATGAGCCAACAAATATCGCTCTCATCCTCGTATAAAAGAAGTCTCACATATGCATGTAAAGAAAAGAGCAATGGGTATGCCTAAACTCCACAGCTCCTGTGTGCTTAATGAAGGCTGCAGATGTAACTAAACTATCTCACATGTACAGAAATGCTCAATTGGTTGCATGTTTATGCAAAGTTTCGGATAAAAGTATGCATTTTTCACGTTTCCTCTTCATTGTGATTACTTTATTTGAACTTATATGGTAAGAGTCACTTAATTTCTAAAATGTCTCCATTTGTGCGCGTGACAAATTTAATATGGGTCGTGCACGCTGAACATATGTGTATGTATGTGCACACAAATGCACAACAAACACACGTGGACTATACATAGTCTTGACTCATGTTTGCTCAGTTTGGCTCTTTATGCAAACGTGGAGAACATGCACGCAGCATTAAACTCTTACAGACAGTAACGCACATAGACATGGTGTGCAACCCACATGATCCAACAAATATCGCTCTCATCCTCATATAAAAGAAGTCTCACATATGCATGTAAAGAAAAGAGCAATGTGCATGCCTATATAGAGGCAATATGCACTCCAGCTACACCACAACCAACAAAAAAAAGGACCCCCTTCAAAAGTCCACACCACCCAAACTTTATACCTTATTTGGACATATCAACTGACACTTCCTGTGCTTAATGAAGACTGCTGATGTAACTAAACTATCTCACACATACAGAAATGCTCAGTTGGCTGCATTTTTATGCAAAGTTTCCAGATAAAAGTATGCATTTTTCACGTTTCCTCTTCATTGTAATTACTTTATTTGAACTAATATGATAAGAGTCACTTAATTTCCAAAATGTCTCCATGTGTGCGCGTGACTAATTTATGTGCATTTGCACACAAATGCACAACAAACACACATGGACTATACATAGTCTTGACTCATGTTTGCTCAGTTTGGCTCTTTATGCAAACGTGGAGAACATGCACGCAGCATTAAACTCTTACAGACAGTAACGCACATAGACATGGTGTGCAACCCACATGAGCCAACAAATATCGCTCTCATCCTCATACAAAAGAAGTCCCACATATGCATGTAAAGAAAAGAGCAATGTGCATGTCTATATAGAGGCAATATGCACTCCAGCCACACCACAACCAACAAAAAAAAAGAAGACCCCCTCCAAAACTCCACACCATCCAAACTTTATAACCTTATTTGGACATATCAACTATCACTTCCTGTGCTTAGAAATGCTCAATTGGCTGCATTTTTATGCAAAGTTTCAGATAAAAGTATGCATTTTTCACGTTTCCTCTTCATTGCAATTACTTTATTTGAACTAATATGATAAGAGTCACTTAATTTCCTAAATGTCTTCATGTGTGCGCGTGACTAATTTAATATGGGTCGTGCACGCTGAACATATGTGTATGCATGTGCACACATGGATTTGCACATAAATGCACAACCAACACACATGGACTATACATGTTTGACTCTTTATGCAAACGTGGAGAACATGCACTCAGTATTAAACTCTTACAGACAGTAGTGCACATAGGCATGGTGTGCAACCCACATGAGCTAACAGATATCGCTCTCATCCTCGTATAAAAGAAGTCTCACATATGCATGTAAAGAAAAGAGCAACGGGTATGCCTATATAGAGGCAATATGCACCTGGCAGAGAGCCAAGCACTTGCTACCACTCTCTCTTCTTAAACTGAATCTCATTTAAGCTTTCCGCCTCAAAGGAAAACTCCTTTTCAATACAGACATCATCACCTAGCCTCGTTTTCTCCTCCAGCAAAACACATGCAGGCTCATATAGTACAGGTATCATGTGTACGCCTACATATTAAATCACACAATAGTATACCTTTACACGCGAACACACACTCCATCTGGTTTAGTTGTTTACACAAGTCTGTGAAACTCAAGTGTCCTTCTTTCCAAATACCAGTCGTGTGATATTACCTCCCATGGAGTGGTAAGCTGTTCCCTTCTAAATCCAACATGAGGAACAAATGTTGGTTTCCTCGTAGAGAGTACAGAACCAACTGGGTACACTCCCCGGCCAGTGCCAAATGAGCATGCTCGGAGCCAAATTAAGCTGAGGAAACATGTTATCGGTTCATAAATGTGGTTCTTTAACTGTGCGAGCAAAGGGAGAATTCAAGGCAATGTGGGCTTTAAAATGCATTTAGAGGCCAGAACATGAAGCTAGAGCAGGGATGGGCAACTTAAATGCTGGAGGGGGCCACAATTTTTCATTGACACTACCACAGGGCCACATATAGGACCGTTCACTTAACCAGATATGATGAAACTGAAATTTTAAATATGTTTGCAGTGCAGTAACTTAGAATATTTCATGCTCAAATGCATGTAGAACTGTATAAATAGGAATACAAAAGGTTTGAAGCAAATAAAAATAACCACTTACTGTGATTTCTTTTTTTTTTCAGTGCAAGAACAGCAGACCAACATTAATTGCAAGAAGTAACTTTGTGCATTTTTACACTGCACTTTCATGCTCAAATGCATGTAGTTGTACTGAGGGCCACTTCAAGTGAGGGTGTGGGCCGTATGCGGCCCCCGGGCTTCCAGTTGCCCATCCCTTCACTAGTCAAACAGCTGAAGATACACATCATGTGTTAATGTGTTTTAGTGTTTTTGGTCATTTAATCCATTTTTTTTTATGTCATTGTGTCTTTTTTTGGTCATTTTGTTTCCTTTTTTAGTCATTTTGTGTCTTTTTTGTCATTTTATTTCTTTTTTGGGCCATTTTGTTTCTTTTTGTGGTCATCTTTTGTCATTTTGTCACATGAACAGCTGAAGATCCACATCATGTGTTAATGTGTTTTTGTGTTTTTGGTCATTTAATGTATTTTTTCCTCATTTTGTGTTCTTTTTTTGTCATTTTGTGTCTTTTTTTGGTCATTTTGTTTCCTTTTTTAGTCATTTTGTGTCTTTTTTTGTCATTTTATTTCTTTTTTGGGCCATTTTGTGTCTTTTTTTGGTCATTTTGTGTCTTTTTGTGGTCATCTTTTGTCATTTTGTTACATGAACAGCTAAAGATCCACATCATGTATTCATAGCGTCTATGTTCCCTTCTCTGTCTTGCTGCTCCCTCGAGGAGAATTGGGAGGAAAAACATCTCACATACAGCTCGCTATATACGTCTAAACACCATGATGATGATATTTATTTAAGAAAACAGTTTTATTCTTAACAAATACAGAAGTCAGCCTTTGGATTTCGTCCAGTTCTACATTTCAGTCTCGCACGCATTGACCTCCGCAGCCTGTTTCATCAGCGAGGGCAGCCAGTGACACTACCACTGCTGCATATTGGCTCTCAATTTTGGCTTGCTTCATTAATAATGTCAAACACCGTGGAGCTCTGATGAGGACCATTCACTCTCCTACAACACTTATCTAATCTGCTCTATTTGTATTCCCAGCACTGATATGATATTTGGCAGGCTCCGGTCTAGACAGGGGTCTTACACGAGCCGCGTGGAACAATCCCTCAGAAGGAAAGGGCAATTCAATATGAAATGAGATTTTGTATTGCTCCACTTTTTGTCTGACTCCACTTTGATCAATAAACAGGTACTAACCTAATAGAATTTTAGAGAGAACAAGGGGAGGCTTATGATAAGACCTAAAGCCTTGTCTAAAAACATCTACTGTACTGTAAAAAACGAGAGAAATGAGAGTGAGTAAATGAACCTGAATCGAAGGGAAATGTTCCCTAATTCCAACATTTTATGTTTGCCTTAACTTCTGCCAAAGCTGCAAAGATTTGGCCAACAAAAACAAAGCATGCGAAAGCTGCTAACGTCCCTTGATCGGCTGAATCTATAACCAACAAAGGCGGTGCGATACACCAACTGCCAGGCTGATTGAAATGCATCTCATTATATCAATTTAGCTCCCAAGCTTTTTCCTTTCACTCGGGTGAACCTATTGATTTGTGGCACCGGAGCACTATAGGCCTCAAACTGCCTCGCTGCGAGTCGCTGTCCTTTCAGCACCGCTCTGCGTTAAAGAAAGAGAGAAGCAGAAAGCAGCGAGAGAGAGAAAAAGAAAAAGAGATTTCCTCCGAATATTCCTCCCTTTCACCCGGGTGTGAAATACAATCAACACCTCTGGGGCCTGCTCATGCCAGCCAGCCAGCCAGCAACACAGGAGCTGCTCGGGTTTTCGCACTCTCTCAAATTAAGGAAATTAAAAGTCACCGGTCCGCACCAACAATTCAGCAATATAGCATTCACACTAGCAAACACACACTATGGAAACAGGGTTGTAGAGAACGTGGTCTGACAGGAATCCGTGAAATAGCCACTGATTCGCTTAACTCAAAATCCGTGGAAAAGTCACAGAATCACTCAAATTTCTGTGAAACTGACACGGATTTCGCTACAATGCAAGTTAATGACAGTCATATCCCGTGGCTATTCCATGGATATTTTTTCCTATTGGTTTGTGTCCAAGTTACGTGACTTTTAAGGTCACATGGCGGACACTTCTCTCATTTTTAGTGAAAAAAAATCAATATTTTGACTTAGTTTCTGCATAAAAATGGATTTTGATCACATTTCTAGTGAGAAATATATGTTTTATTTTCTAAATATTCACTCAGTCAATGTACATGATCACTTTGTATGTTGGAATAGCCACGGGATGTGACTGTCATTAAATTGCATTGTAGCGAAATCCGTGTCAGTTTCACGGAAATTTGAGTGATTCCGTGGCTATTCCACGGATTTTGAGTTAAGCGAATTTGTGGCTATTTCACGGATTCCTGTGAGACCATGTTGGTTGTAAAAGTGTGTGTGTGTGTGTGTGTGTGTGTGTGTGTGTGCTGAAAGTGTAATTATGTGCTTGGCGTGCCGGTTGGGGACTCACCGGCCGAATGACCACGGTTGGTGGCGTCGTGGTCGCTGTCTCCCTGCTCGCTGTCGCCGTGGCCACTGTCTTTGGAGCTGACGATGTCCGCCTCTTGGAATGCTGAACTGTAAGAGGCGGAGAAAAGAGGTATGGAAATAATGGAAAGGGGTCAGAGAGAGAGGTCGGGATAAAATATTGAGAAGGGGAGGATGAAGGGGAGAGGATTAAATGAGGGGCAGAAGAAAAAAAAGAGAGAGAGAGAGAGAATCAGAAATCAACACCACATTAATACAGTCACGGTGGCCGTCAAGAGGCTAAATTGGATGTTACACATGGCATGTAATGAAATCCAGCATTAGAGCTGTAATAGGCGCTGCTCTGCCGGTTATGGGACTGATGCCAAATTGAAGATGAACGTTATGGATACATTGGGAACCATGTAGCCTCTCAAAGCCACAATTAACGATGCGGAATATACGGGACTCACACTGATGGATGTAATATTCAATTTTATAGATATGTGAAGAGCTTTGGTTCCAGGAGGCCTATTGGATGTTACAGGTCCTCTGATGCTGCATGGTATGTGGCTCACTAGGTTCTGCACATTGGTAATAATATGGTGTGTGTGTGTGTGTGTGTTCTTGTACTTCCTACATAGTGAGGACCGGGACACGTTTTTAACCAACAGAGTGAGGACATTTTTGCAAAATGAGGACATTTCAGCCGGTCCTCACTTCTTAAAAGGCTTTTTTGAGATTTCAGACTTTGTTTTAAGGTTTAAAGGTTACATGATAATGATAATTAACTGAAACTGTATTGTGTGGTTAGAAAACTAACTAAAAATGTCCTTTGTCAACTTTTTTCATACATATTGAAGATGTATAAAGGCAAATAAATAAGGAAATAAAGGCAAAATTTACTGTGACCTCTTTTAATCTCCCAACCAACAAATACCCCATAACAAAAAACTAAAACAAATAATACTAAACTAAAACTAGCAAACTCACTCTAAAAACTTGTTAAAACTAACAAAAATTCACAACAAAAATAAAACTAAAACTAATGAAAAATCCAAACTATTATAACCTTGCAATTCACTGTTCCAATGATGGCCTTCACAAAGATAGAAGTACACGAATGTGTGTGTGTGTGTGTGTGTGTGTGTGTGTGTTTAACTACCTGTTGACACGTCTTGGTCTGTCCACCAGGTAGCTGAGCTCTGCTCGTTGGTGTTTTGTCTATAAAATCAGCAGAAACACACATTTGATGACATTTAATGCAAAACAGGCCCATTAATAAACACAAAAGGATGTTTATGCAAGATAAGAGGAACATAACTGACCACACATTCATATTCATTGGCTGTCAACTGTTGATAGAAGAAGCTAAGGGGCCAGCACGAGGCGGGGTACCGACAGTGCGCGCATCCACTTGTGAGTGGGCGAGAGGAGACGAGAGCAGGGGAGAGTGGGTTAGGGAGGCGATTGAATGCGTAAATGATTGAGCCGCCCGATGCTGAAACTGAACAACCTTTGTTCACGGTGCTGCCGTGCTGGGTCGTGAACGGAATACTTAACGCACAGCAAAAGGCAAGGCTGTGACTGGCTGTCTGGCTCCACTCCAGCCACACCGCAACCAAGAAAAAAAAAGACCTCCCCCCTCTCCAAAAAACTCCACAGCTCCGCGGGCAGAACGCACAGGCCGTCTCCTGCACACCAACCAAACTTTATACCCTAATTTGGACATACCAATTAACACTTCCTGTGCTTAATGGAGGCTGCTGATGGAAATAAACTGTTTTGCACGTAAAGGAATGCTCGATTTGCTGCATTTTTATGCAAAGTTTCAGATAAAAGTATGCATTTTTCACGTTTCCTCTTCATTGTGATTACTTAATTATGCAAACGTGAAGAACATGCACGCAGCATTAAACTCTTACAGACAGTAACGCACATAGACATGGTGTGCAACCCACATGAGCCAACAAATACCGCTCTCAGCCTCATATAAAAGAAGTCTCACATATGCATGTAAAGACAAGAGCAATGGGTATGCCTAAACTCCACAGCTCCGCGAGCAGAACGCACAGGCCGTCTCCTGCACACCACCCAAACTTTATAACCTAATTTGGACATATCAATTAACACTTCCTGTGCTTAATGAAGGCTGCTGATGTAAATAAGCTATTTTGCACGTACAGAAATGCCCAATTGGCTTCATTTTTATGCATAGTTTCGGGCAAAATCATGCATTTTTCACGTTTCCTCTTCATTGTGATCCCTTTATTTGAACTAATATGATAAGTCACTTCATTTCCCAAATGTCTCCATGTGTGCGCATGACTAATTTAATATGGGTCACATTAAAGCTTCTTGTTGACATTTAATCTCACTGAAAACAAAATATAACATCTTCCAACTTCTTGGTTTGGCTGTCATACGCACTCTGTGCCCAAAGTCACTCTGTCGCTTTTACGCACGATCCAAATGCAGATGTGATGGCACTCTATTGCGCCTAAAAGGCCACGTGAGATTTAACAATTGACATGTCCAATCAGCCTTACGCCTGACAATGATTAAAAGCCACTGAGCAGAACAGCCAAGTCAATAGCAGATACCACTTCCATCCTCTCGGGGACTTTGGTTGCGCGTGACCTGAGTGGGTAACACACTCTGACACGAAGCAGACACAGCCGTTGGTTTCTTGAGGATCTTTAAAATTGGGTTAACCCTTTGACTCACGCTTTTGTGCACTTAAAGTATGAAGTGGAGCCTCTGGCGACAACAGCTGATTCAGGCTGACCTTACCTCGTTAGAGAGGATACTGCCATTGGATATGATGTCCGGTTGTTGGTCACTGTAACCCGTGACTATGGCGCCGCAGGGGTTGGTGTGATCCGTGTCAGTGCTGCGCGAGGGGCTGCAAGGTTTCAGGAACATCAGATCCGTTTTGGCGGACTCCGGTGTCAGACACACCTGGTAGCAGTAGGAGTTCTGGTTCTGGTGGTGGTGGGAGCCGAAGCCCCCTCCCACGCTGCCCACACCAGACTCTTCCACGGGCACCTGCCCCACGGGGCCGACCCCTGACGTCACGTTGGTGCTCTGAACTAGCATGATGTCGGATTTGCTCAGCTTCTTCTGTTTCCGGCCGCGAGCCTGCCTGCTACAGCAGGAGCTGCAGCACAGGCAGCACTCACCGGCCAGCAGGCACGTGTACAGGTTGAGCTTCTTGTCCTTTTGGCAGCGCACTGCCAGCACGATCATCGCCAGGAGGAAGATGAAGGACACGGAGCCCAGGGCGATGATGAGAATGAGGGTGAGGTCAAGGGAGGTCTCCTTCGCCTTGGAGGCCGAACCTCGGTCCCCACTGCGGCCTTCGACCACGCTGTCCACTAACATTACATTCACACTGGCGGAGGAGGAGAGCGGGGGCTGCCCGTGGTCCCTCACTTCGATCAGCAGGTCGTAGTACCCCTGCGGGTCCCGCTTTGGAGAGATCCTCCGGGCTGTCCTCAGCTCCCCGGTCCTCCAGTCCATGCGGAACATCCCCATCTCGTTGCCCCTCAGGATGCTGTACGACAGCCGTGCGTTCTCGCCATCATCCGCATCCATCGCCACAATGCGCGTCACCAGGTACCCGGGCTCCGCAGAGCGCGGCAGGTGCTCTTTGGCTGTGCCGTTCTTGCCGATGGGGGCTATAACAGTGGGAGCGTTGTCATTTTGGTCAACTATTATCACATTAACAGTGGCGTTGGAGAAAAGCTCAGCAGCACCAGAGTCTTTCGCCTGGACCATGAAGCTAAACTCCTTCAGCTGCTCATAATCAAAAGAGCGCAGCGCGTAAAGGTAGCCGGTGTCCTGGTTTATGGACACATACGTGTCCACAGACATGCCCTGTATGTCACACTCCAATATGGAGTAAGTAATAAGAGCGTTTTGTCCTATATCGGGGTCCAGGGCGCTCACGGCGTGAATGAAAGCACCGGGGACATTATTCTCAGTCACATACACATCATAAACAGCCTGCGTAAAACGCGGCGCATTGTCGTTCTCGTCGGAGACGTGCACTTTGATGGACTTGCTGGTGGCGAGCGAAGGCTGACCCTTATCTTTGGCCACCACAGTGATGGTGTAAGAGTCAGTGTTCTCCCTGTCCAGCGGTCCGTCCGTCACGATGGTGTAGTAGTTTTTAAAAGAGGATTTGAGCTTGAAAGGAACGTCTCCTAATATCTCGCAGCTCATGTGCCCATTCTCACCAGAGTCCCGGTCTGAGACGCTAAAAAGTGCGATCACGGTGCCCGGGGCGTCCTGCTCGCTCACGGACTCGGTCACAGTGCTAAAACCGATCTCCGGTGTGTTGTCGTTCACGTCCACGAGTTTGACCAGCACTTTGCAGTGCGCGGGGACCGCATTAGCCCCCAGATCTTTCGCCTGGACGTAAATCTGGTGCGTGTTGCTCTCCTCGTAGTCCACCTCGCCCGCCACCTCTATCCTACCTGTTCTGGCATCAATATTGAATAAGTCCTTTATCCGCGGGGCGTTGTGGCTGCTGAAAGAATAAACTATTTCCCCGTTCTGTCCCTCGTCAACATCCGTGGCGTTGAGCTGGATGACCAGCGTGCCCACAGGAGAGTTCTCCCGCAGGTTAACGGAGTACACAGACTGGTCAAAGGTGGGCGCGTTATCGTTAGAGTCCAGAACTTTAACGACCAGGAGAGCCGTCCCGGTCCGCTGCGGGATGCCCCCATCCACAGCCGTCAGCACGTAGCGGTGCACCGCCTGCTGCTCTCTGTCCAGCGGCTTCTCCAGCACCAGCTCCGCGAACTTGTTCCCGTCGCTCTGCGTCTGCACGTCAAGGTAAAAATAGTTATTATTCGTGATGGCATATGTGCTGAGCGCGTTTGTGCCCACGTCAGGGTCGAAGGCGTTCTCCACCGGGAACCGGGTCCCGGGGATGGCGCTCTCGGATATCTCCACGGAAATGTCCGTCTCGGGAAAGCTGGGTGGGTTGTCGTTGATATCCATCACCTCGATCTCCACGCGAAAGAGCTCCAGCGGGTTCTCCAGAAACACCTCCAGGTGCAATAGGCACGGGATGGTCTGCTTGCAGATTTCTTCTCGGTCGATTTTCTCCTTCACTACGAGCGCTCCGTTCTCCAAGTTCACCTCCAGATAAGGTGTCCGTGAACTAGGCACCGTCTGAAAGCGGCGAGCGGAAAGTTTGGTAATGTCCAGCCCCAAATCCTCTGCAATATTCCCAACCACAGAGCCAGGCTCCTGCTCCTCTGGCACGGAGTAGTGCAGCTGAGAGACAGCTCCATCCAGGATGGAGAGCAGGAAAATTAACCAAATCATCTCCTCTCCGTGTCGCAAAAGTGCACTTCAAGACGAGAAACAAAGTGTTATTCCTTCTTCTTACAAGAAATGATCATTTCCCGTTTGCTTTGTCCGTAAAAAGGCAGTGAAATAAACAGCAACAGGGCTGTCCGATTGTGAAATTCCTCTCCTCTGCCTCGGGTCAGTGGAACATTGTGTCGTTTCAGCTGTGAGAAGCACAGCCATTTGATCCGAGCTTCTCTGTTTTAATCAATTCTGCACCGGTCTGTGAGTTTTGGCGTCAGCGCAAACATTGCAGGCTGGAGCCAGGACGCATAGCCAACACTCCCTGTGCACAGAACAGACAGCTCCTTCTTCGCACAAAGTCACAAAAACAAGAGGAAATTCCACTCGAGTAGGAAAAGAAAGAAGCAAAAAAAAAAAAAAAAAAAGAGTCCTTTTTACGCACCGCCGGAATCTACAACAAATGCAACTTGTGAATAAAGAGAGGCGAATAACAGGACTTTCTCTCTATCTCTCTCTGAGAGGATGTAATCACTGCGCCTAAGCGCTCAAAGCGGATGATGTTTTCAGCTCGGCTTCTGTAAGGCGAGTGTGAGCAGCGGGGTTGGTTTTGCGCACAGCTCCTTTCCCCACCAGCCAATGGTATTCTCAAACACCGGGTGTAATGGCACCTGATTGGGGCTCCGCGACGCCAGCCAGAGCACACATCGGGCCCCTCATAACAAAACCAGTTAAGTGCCGCTGCGCTCTCCTCTCTCTCCTCCTCCTCCTCCTCCTCCTCCTCCTCTTCTTCTTCTCCCTTCTCTCCTCCAGGCCCCAGCCTCAGTTGTAGCAGGGAAATTAAATGTTTTACACATCCAGTGAATTAAGAAAGTCGAATAATAGTGGGTGACAGTTGGCATCGGCGGGCTTCTGTGCAGATAAGATTGCAGCTGCTATGGGAGTGCTGGTATTTCTGAAATATTTTATTGGAAAAACCGCCTTTATACATTACGATCATGGTTTTTCTCTTTCTTTTTTTCCACTCAGTGTGACAAATGGCTCTCAATTTGCAAAAAAGAAGAAGCGTGACCCTTATAAGGTTGCCCTTGACGCAGTTATTGCAACAGTTTGGTATTCAAATCTCTGCTCTGATATCAATGCATGAGTCAGAATTTAGTAAGGGTGCCCACAGCCAAAGACCACCATGTAAAGAGCCTGCGCAAGTAAAGGCAGCTAGTGACGCAACACCCCACCGTGCCATGGCCATCCTCCCTCTGTCTCTCATTCCATCTCTCTCTCTCTGATGAACACACATAGTCACAATAGGAGGCAGAGGAAGGCATTTTAAATAAAGTAATATCTCCAGTGTTGTTTGGCAGTGAGCATCAGTATGATACAAGGTTCCATCAGAGCAGGAGCACACATGAGTTCCTTTAATTCAGTGTAATGAAGCGTCATACTCCAGTCCTACCGTGTTGCTAATAGCCTGGAGTCTATTAGTTCCCCTATCTTCCCATTCTTACCATTAACCCCCTCACATGCTGGCCTTAACTGTAGTGCAGTTGCATCATGCGCTAATTTAATTCATAAAGCATAAATTAAATATGCAAATGGAATAGTTGTGAGGGAGACATAAATAGTGGGGGTCTAACTACTTGCACACCATTTGGAGGATGATGACAAAAAGATGAAAAAGAGCGTAATTGAAGCTAATTAGCATAAGTCTCTAATTCCAAATGTAATAGACGGAGCGCAACAATATCGGCCGTAATGCAAAGCGACGTGGCCATTGTGCGCTGGATTAAACAGCGAGCGATTCTCGATTCTGCATCTCGCCATACAAGTCAGAAGAAACAAAGAGGAGACGTTAGATGAATTTCCACCCATGTCTGAGCCGGAGCTGTGTGACTGAATCGAGCTGACACTGAAGTCGGATCTCAGAGCAGAGCGCACAGAGCTCTCTCTCTCTCTCTCTCTCTCTCTCTCTCTCTCTCTCTCTCTCTCTCTCTCTCTCTCTCTCTCTCTCTCTCTCTCTCTCTCTCTCTCTCTCTCCGGCTCGGGCTGGGTGTGTTGCAGAGACCAACGTCGCCCCCTCGCGTCTGCCCGCTTTCTGTCTTTTTTTTTTTTTTTCCAAAATTCCTGGAGATGCACAAGAACTTGGACACTAATTTGTACTTATACATGCAAAAGTGTATTTAACTGGTAGAAAAGGCTTAAAAAATACAGAATATTAAATATGTAAACTTTATTTTGTATTCGTTTTGTGCTTATGGTTCATTTATACACTGAAATGCTTCTAAGCACTGTACATAAGCAAACCCACATGACGTCAAGAGAGAAACAGTAATTAAACATAGATAATAAAAATATATATATATATATATTAATCTACTGTAACTGACATTTTTCTTTGTATGTCTTGTTTATATCCTGAATGTCTGTATTTCTCTCTTTGTTAATAAAGACCTTGAAAAAATAGATAATTACAATATAATTAAATGTAAAACAATATAATATATAATGTAGAAATACTAATTACCTTACAGTAATTTAAATGTAGATGCAGAAGACCTACAGGAACTTGGACACTGATTTGTACTTGTGTATATATATACAAAAGTTTATTTAACTGGTAAAAAAAGGCTTAAAAATACAGATTATTAAATATCTAAACTTTATTTTGAATTTGTTTTGGTCCATTTAACTGCTTCTTCTTCCTCCACTGCACTGTACATGAACAAATCCACGTGAAGTCAAGAGAGAAACACTAATTAAACATAGAAAATTAAAATATAATTTTGAAAAATTCAAAACAATATGCAAATAAAAACATAATATTCAAAACATTAACATTTTAATGTAAATAAATCTTTATCATTTTATTTCTGTTGTGACAATATTATAGCGTAATATTTCTATTATGTGAGAAGTAGTATTCAGATTCTCTTAAAATAGCAATAACAATGTAAAATACAAAGACCTGCATTCAATTACAGCAATTAATCTGTTTGTTGTTTTTATGTAGTTGTTTGTTTTTATGTAGCTGATTATGTTCTTGTTTTCATCTAATGTTTTTTTGCTGTTTGTAAGGTGGCCTTGAGTGACGTGAAAGGTGCCCATAAATAAAATGTATTAATATTAATATTATTATTATTATTATTAATAATAATAATAATAATAATACTTTAAATTTAAAGGCATTAGCAGATAAATGTACACTTCAGCATACCCTCCACCCACACACACCTCCAAATGCATGAAGTGAAATGTGCAATAGCATGAAAGTAAAATAAAGTACATTAAAATGATATTCAATGCATAGATGTGCATTTAAATTCCATAAGTGTCGATGTACTGTTGCTTAAAACTCCCCTTTGTCCCCTCCATCTTTCTTCTTCCATAGCCAGGATTTTAGAAATGCAAAAGTCATGATCCAAATCCCCCTGCTTCCATCCAACCAGCCTCACAAATATGTGACTAGACACCATAATGTCATACATTTTAATTTTAGTTTTTGGGAGGAAACACTGAATCTCTTCATTTCCTTTCAATTTGAATTTTAAGATTGTTTTGCCTAGAAACAGTTGAATTTAAAGCCTTATTTGTTTGTACAGGTAAATCTTTTGTCAGGTCATTAAATATTCCAAATTGTCAGATAAAATACAGATAATATAACGTATATATGTCCTCGATAACAGCATTACCTATGACAGCATTTCATATTTTTGTTGTCTTCACAAACTCACACATGAATTACTTTAAGCCTTTATCGGGCAAAGAACTATAGTCGGTAACTTCAGGTAATATTTCGAGAAAAAAGTTGCAAATTTACTAGATTAAAGTGGCTAATCTACAAGAAAAAGTAGCAGATTTAAGAGATTTAAAGTGGCAAATGTGTGAAAAAAGTCGCAGATTTCCGCGAAAAAAGTGGGGAAAAAAGCAACTTTTTTCTCCCAGATTCACCACTTTAAGTCTCATAAATCTGTACATTATTTTCTTTTAGACTTTTTTTTACACATTCTGGCTGTAGTAATATCCTCCAATATTCTCTAGGGTTTAAATTTGGAATTTTCAAGTATTTCAATGAGCGTCCTATTAAGGGTTAATAATTGACTTTACTTCCATTATAATTGACATCAGGGGTTGCAAAAACTGAGCCACTGTGCAGAATAAAATAGTTGTGTTTAGTGGCTAGACATGCTTGTTTTTGGAAAATTATTATTTTTTTGCAGTATACAGTGTGGTTTTAAAAGCACTGCACATGCCCACAGGTGTTCTCAATCACTGTGGCTGATTAGACCTCAGCTCAGATTGATCTTTGGTGGAGCTGCGCTGGGAATTCAACAACACAGTCTGATACGAGCAGTCAGTTTTAACAGCAGACAGCAGAGTTGGAATAGCAGGAAAAGCACAGGTGTTACTAATAACATTAACAATGTCTCGGTGACAGCGTGACAGCGAGTAAGCACTGTGAAATACGAAGCAGCTAAATGGAATTCAGCCATTGTTGATTTGACTACCTACACCTGTGTTTTTCCTACTTTGACATGGCAAAATGGCTTCTGTGAAAGAGGCGTGAGAATGAGAATATAGGTGTCATATTGCATTAAGTAGAGTGAAAGACATGTTAATCAACAACGGTATGTACACTTCATTAGTTGACATGTAAAATAAATAAAAAAATATGATTGTCAGTGAAGCATACGTTGATGATAGCAAATAACCAACTGTTGTCACTTTATTCATTTATACTTTAACCACACAATGTTGGAAAATTTACATTTTCATTTACATTTAGTCATTGAGCAGACGCTTTTATCCAAAGCGACTTACAGGAAGAGTAAAAGCAAACAATCAAGGTATACTGCAATAAGAGCTATTAGTGCATCAATAAGTGCTAGTGACAATTCTTTGAGGTGTAGAATTATCGTGTGGTCTAGGAGAGAAGATGCTCTCTGAAGAGATGAGTCTTCAGGAGAAAATACACCCATTCAACCAGTAGCTGAGAGTTAGAAAAGCTAAATTGATAGCAATCTCAGGGGTCATCCCTATGTTCTCTGGGTCCTATCTTTTTCAGAAAAAAGGTCCTAAGATCCCTGTTTTTCCCAAAAAGGGTCCTGTGTTCCCCTGTAGC
Source organism: Centropristis striata (assembly GCF_030273125.1). Classification (NCBI taxonomy): domain Eukaryota; kingdom Metazoa; phylum Chordata; class Actinopteri; order Perciformes; family Serranidae; genus Centropristis; species Centropristis striata. The sequence goes on along the minus strand of NC_081517.1, from coordinate 6,690,095 downwards.
AATACATACCGGGGAGCATAGGACCCTTTTTCTGAAAAAGGGTCCTATGTTCCCCACTGTTGCGGGGTTAGGGATAGGGTTAGGGTTAGGGTTAGGGTTAGGTTTTTGGAAAAAGGGATGGCAAACCAGAAAAAACTGATTTGCCACATACACAGGCACAAGCTATTTCTTGGGTATATATTTGAGTCTCCCTCATGTGATTAAACTTCACCAATAAAATAAAAATAAGAAATCAAAGAAATGTAAATAATGTAAAATGTGTAAATAAAATGGGTAAGATAAATGAAAAATAAGTAAAAATGGCATAACAAATAAAAAATACAGAAATAAAAAATATATTTATTTTTAATGCAAGAAGGTGTCTTTTTTTTTTTTTTAAAAAAGGAAAGGGTTTCTTTATGATAAGGAATTTTCAGTTTCTGATAGGGAGTATAAAAGATAGCTAGGCACAGGCGGGGTTAGGTTTTTGGAGAATGGGATGGCAAAACAGAAAAACTGATTTGCCACATACACAGGCACAAGCTATTTATTGGGTATATATTAGGTAATATATTATATTAGTCTCCCTCATGTGATAAAACTTAATCAATAAAATAAAAATAAGAAATCAAAGAAATATGGGTTAGGGTTAGCTCGAGACCTGCAGGTTTGCCACCCCTGACCTAATCTTTCCTTGTCTATTTGCATATGCACGTCAAACAGCACGTAGGCCTAAATAGACCTGCTCGCCATGGAATTTGGCAGTAATGGTGGAAAAGTAACAGTCCAGGGAACAAAGGACCCTTTCTGGGAAAAGTGGGGGAAAAGGGTCCTATGTTCCCCAGTCTTATACAAAGATGAGAACATAGACACGCTCCCCAATCTCATAGCTGTCTGTTAAAGTTAAGCTACAGCCAGGTGTCGGTTAGCCTAGCTTAATTAGCCTAAAGGAAGCAGGGAAACAGCTAGCCTGGCTCTGTCGTAGGGTTGAATAAAAAAATAAGAATCTGCCTATAGCAGACCTTTTTTACAGCACTCATTTGACTTGTCATAGCAGAAAAGGCACACCTGAAACTAATGTAATTAACGATAACACGCCTTGACAGTGACCCTCTAATTAGCTTGCCTAAATGCAGTCCTTGTCAAAGCCAATAAGTACACCTGTGCTTCTGCTGCTATAACAAGCCGGAATGTCTGCTGTGAAAGAGGTCTATTAGTGAGCTTTACAGCTGCTGTTGGGCATAGGTTTCCCTTTAGACTGAGCAAGGCTACCTGTTTCCCTCGTTTCCAGTCCTTATGCTAATCTAAGCTAACAGTCTTCTGGCTGGAGGTTAATATTTAACATTTTCGAGAAATAGCACATATGTATTTCCCATCATTTTGAGGTATTCCTTTAGAGGGCCTTTACATTAGTGAAATACTTATTTTGCTAGTAGGCATTGTTTTCCCATTAGACAGAGCAAGGTTATCGCTTTCCTCCCATTTCCAGTCTTTATGCTAATCAAAGACAACTGTTCCCGAGCTGTAGCTTCAGTTTAAGGAAAACCCTTTAGAGGGCCTTTACATTAGTGAAACACTACTGTTGAATGTATACTTTACTAGTTTATGTTAGAATAAGAGATAACCTGGCTTAATTAACATTAACAGTAAGATAACCAGATTTCTGAAATGAAATCCGGAGGGACATTTCCAGCTCAGGGATAAAAAAGAATGAAATGTTATCAAGATGAAATGAAGAAACCAAATATGCCAAATAAAGGGTTTCATTTATTTGGCATATTTATTCATATTTAAAAAATAATAATCAAGTAGTGTAACAGCAGGATTACACTGCACAACATCATTTAATCACTCAATCATCTATCACGGGAACTTTAACTGTAAACTTGCACTTATCTGAAGAGCAGAGTCTAAAGCAGTGGTCCTGATATTGCAATTTAGTGACTCAACAGTAGTAACGTCATCTACTGCAGACCAAACCTTGATCACGGCGAGGATCAGTCCAGCCCACTAAACAAATCAATGCTCAAGCCTTGAGTCAAGGTCCAGAAGGCGACTGGCAAAGGTAATAACTGTTGTTTCAGTCTAGACAAAACATTTTTTCTCATTTCCGAAAGACTAAAATCTGGGACATTTTCGGGGAGAGCTTTAGCTGGGAACATCTACTATTCCATCCATTTTCCTCCGCTTATCCGGGGCCGGGTCGCGGGGGCAGCAGGTTATGCTCATGACCATAGGTGAGAAACAGGTCAAACTAAAGGGGACTGTCCCTGGAAATCGGGGACGTTTGGTCACCTTAGTAAACAGCTATGGCAAAAAATAAATTAATACATTAAAATGTGAGCGCAAACATTGTCATAGCAGAAAAGCATCCCTGAAACCAATTTAATCAACAATGAGTCATTTGTTCCATCAACTGTCTGAGTAAATCTTGGCAGTGACTCTAGCACTAGCTTACCTAAATGATATGGAGTTGTTTTTCAAGCTGTCTATACCTGTGCTTTTGCTGCTACAGCAAGCCAAAATGTCTGCTGTGAAAAGGTTTATTAGCAAGCTTCTGCTGGTAGGCAGTGTTTTCCCTTTAGACAGCAAGGCTAGCTGTTTCCCCCCCGTCGCCTATATTGATGCTAATTTAAGCTAACTGCCTCGTAGCTCTAGCTTCACATTTAATAGACAGATATCAGAGTGGAATTGATACTCCTATCTAAGCAAAAACATAACTAATTAAAAAAATGCTGTGCTATTCCTTTAATTGGCCTTTATGTTAGTGACATATAAATCAATTCTAGCATAAATAATATATACGATTGGTAAGTTGCATTTGCTCCACTTCATCCCTGGTTGTTTCCTAGCGAACAAGACAAACATCAGTGGTCATTCTCCTTTATCTAGTTACCACATTTATAATTTAGTGGCTTCTAAATGACAAATGGGACATCATTTTTGACAAATGATGTCATAACCGGCCTTGATGTGAGGGGCTAACAGACTAAGGCCAGTCTGTAGGTAAAAGCTCAGAAGGCCATTAAAATTTCATAATATGAACAAAAAGGCAATTAAGATATCATTAAGAGGGTTAGCACCCAAAGGATATACCTCAAGCCTATTACAGTGCCCTTCGATAGGCTTGTACCCAGCCGCAGCTTAGAAACTGCACTTCAGAGACCGCAATAGAACTGAGTTGTGGCCCAATGACAAACTAGTAAATGGGAGGTATAGGCCCTCTCAATATGTCAACTGGAGTCTGTTGTTTGGATTTAAACACACAATCACTGCTCAGGAAAATTAGCCCAAACCTGGTTTAAATGTACTCTTGGTGATCAGTATAGAGAGAAAACAAGCTTGTTAATTTCTGCGATGTTAGCTCATCGGCTCACTGAAGCCCCAGGGTCGTAAATGCTGGGGAAACTGTAAAAGAAAACAAAACAGGTCAATAAACAAACAATGTAAATGCGGACACTAGAGTCAGTCCCTCTTATTGTTGCAATAATCAAGGTTTAGAAGAAAACTGATCATTACACAGCAAATACAATCTGCTGTTTAACCCTCTGGAGTCCATGTATTTATTGAAAATACACCTGTTTTATTTACGGTAATAACTTTATTTATATGATATGTAGACAAGCTGAGAAAGCCAGTTGAAAGTGCATCATAGGAGCTTTCATAGTGTGTCATTTATGTTGTAAGGTGGAATATACAAACAGTGGGGATACAGTCATGCCCTAAAAACAACCTAATCTCACAGAAATCCATGAAATAGCCACGGATTCACTGAACTCAAAATCCATGCAATAGCCACGGAATCACTCAAATTTCCGTGAAACTGACACGGATTCCGCTACAATGCAAGTTAATGACAGTCATATCCCATGGCTATTCCAACATACAAAGTGATTATGTACATTCACTGAGTGAATATTTAGAAAATAAAACATATATTTCTCGCTAGAAATGTAATCAAAATCCATTTTTATGCAGAAACTAAGTCAAAATATTGATTTTTTTTCACTAAAAATGAGAGAACTGTCTGCCATGTTTTTTGTTCTGACCGCCGGAACCTTGAAAGTCACATCACAATAGGAAAAAATATCCATGGAAGTGAAAAATTGTAGCGAAATCCGTGTCAGTTTCACAGAAATTTGAGTGATTCCGTGGCTATTCCACGGATTTTTGAGTTAAGCAAATCCGTGGCTATTTCACGGATTCCTGTGAGACCAGGTTCCATAAAAAGCACAGTATATTCACCCTTTAACCCCAAATGAGTGTGATCAGCCTCATCCGTACCATTTGGGCTCCTGTAATTGCTTGAGCTTAGAAAGTACAGTGAGCTGTGAGCCGGTTGAGACCATGTTCAAAATGGATGGCTGTGCCCTCAGCCCAAAGTGACTGTGTGTGTGATCAGTGTCTGTCCCAGACAGCTGCAGGGTGACTCCCTGCCCTGATGGCCATTACTCAGTCTGATGGATGGAGGGATAGTGGAGGGAGTGCAGGGGAGAAAAAAGCAAGGGGTGGTAGGAAGGAAGGAGGGAGATACAGGGCTCACAGGAAGGAGTGGACAGTAGATTAGGGCAGGATGAGCGAGAGAGCGTGAGAGAACGCTGGTATGGATGGAGGAACAGGGGCCTCGGGAGGTTGAGGTGTTAAAGTGAGATGAGGGGAGGAGGTGGAGAAAAAGAGAGTAGGAGAGATGGCGATCTGGGATCTGAGCTTGACAGCAGTGAATGGCGCTGATAAGAAATGGAAGAGGAGGAAGGGGCAGAAGAGAAGAAGATGAAGCTGATGCTACTTTAGGTAATTGGTTTATTTTCAGAGGGAAAATCCATCACCATTTCTGTAAATACATCAGTAACTGTCAGTGAGATAATTTTCAACTCTTGCATTTTGGCACGATGCTATGACATATTAAAAAAAAAAAAAAAAAAAAAGACAGTCCATTATAAAAGACGGTGTCGTTTAACCCCATAGAGTCCATAAAATCACCGGCACATTACTTCTTCATGACGTGAAAACATAAAAATGAAGCAACATTGAGTCTTGCCATCAGCTTCCCTCTTAAGTTCTGGATTGAAACTCCATGCCAGATTTTTTTTGATGATATCCGGCATAGTAAAAGCAGAGATAATGTCAAATATATTTAGCATAAAAATATAGAACTAGTTATTATCCTCATTTTAACTGTTATGTTATATTTGCAACCTGTGTTCATATTTGAAACATGTACATTTCTGTGTGTGAATCATAATTTTCAAGGTCAGATTTGATGTTTTCCTTTGTTTATTTTGGGTTCAAAAATTTGATCCAGTAAGTTAAAAAGTTAAAAATTAATTATCAGGACATAAAGGTGAGGTTATGCTGAAAAAACTGATACCAGCATGGCATGGTAAAGATTTTTTAAAGGACATAAAAGCCGAAGATTTCAGAGGGTTAAAGCAATGCAGATAACTTAAACTAAAGCAAAAATAAAATAGAGCCAATTAGTGCAGATGATGTTCAAAATAGAACAAGTTCAAGTTGCAATTTTTAGGACAATGAGGTTATGTTGGTAAAAACAAGCATATTTCTGAATGAAACACTACCAAGATGTCTTTCCACCCACAAAGCCACAAAGGTTGTTTGTTCCTACCATCTAATATGACCCACAGTAAAGATTCCTAAATAAGCACCTTGCCAGTGGCAGGAAATGAACATTTCCTCATACAAAGTATAACAGTCACAGTTTTAAACTTGTGTTGTGAAGTAGTGGCATTTTTTTAGGTTTAAGTAAAAAAATTACTTGGTTAGGTTTTGGAAAAGATTGTGGTTGGGTAAAAATAGATACGTTTGTTATGTAACTTATGAGTAATGTAGGTTAACTTGAGTACATTATGTCATTTAACTTATGTAAGTTAAAATGGATTGCCCTGCTTAGCCTGCTGCCCCTACGACCCGATATATATATATATATATATATTATGTACATCTCAATATTGTTCTCTGGTAAAGCCCATAAAACCCCAATATTCAGATATTAGCACTCTGGACTGAGCAATATAAGAATGACTTATGCATTTCTGGCTTTCTGTTGTTTTTCTCTCTGTCAGCAGAATATCAGAAAAACTACAGTTTCAAATCCTCTTGAAGCTATAGATGAAAGGGTATAGCATGGGCTAAGGAAGGACTCTTTTACATTTTGGAGCGGATTTGAATTATGGGTCAGACACACACATTATTTGTCACTTTTGTTACATTGCAAGATAGTGCATCTGTGCAGCATTCATGTGCATTTTTTGTCCACATTTCATGGTGCATCTGATCTGTTTCCTTTGTTCTTCATGGTCACACGTTGTGTAAATCCTTAAAGCAATTAAATGTGTGTAAAAGTTAATTTCAGGATCAAATGGTGCAGCAATTTTGCCTTTTATTTATGACACATAAAAGAAAATAGACAGAGCAGCTGATGGCTAACCACAAAGCAATAAAACACCAAGTGATTGTTATCCTGCAGATGATGATGATGAAGATGACAATAAATTAGCATTAGGTAACACGGATTAACGGACACGTCACCTCATTTGCCACATGGTAATAATAACGACAACCCAGAAGATGTAGGAGAACAGGAGAGATCATCATGAATATAATTAACGAGAAAAATACAATTAGAATAGCATTGGATTTATATAACTCCAGGCAAATGAGTATACAATCACCATCTCCCCATGGCATATCCTCCATACATTCCATAGAGTGCCAAAGCCATAAAGGCATGAGATATTCTGAGAAAAACACTTCTTCCCAGCCATATGCTGTTAATACCGTCACTCTAAAAACAGCTCAATAAGCAATCTGTATCTGTCTCAGCTTGGCCCTTGGCTCTGATGTGCTCTGCTCGGGGTCTGTTTGGTTATGCAGTGATTGCCTCCTTCCCTGCCCTCCTCACTCGCTGCCTCCAAGCCTCGCAGCTTCGGCGTACACAAAACTGCATTTCTGAGTCTCCCCAGACAGTAGACCAATCTATGTGCTCATATTCATCTTAGCTGGAACTGATCTGTTCTCTGTCTAATGCACTGGCCTTTCCCCGGAGGTTAGGTGAGGCCCCCATCATATTCCTCCCACTCTCTCTCTCTCTATCTCTCTCTGTGTCTCTCTCCTTCTCACTCTCGGAGAAAATGAAAGATTTAATCCAGTGAAGGCGGCGCAGACACTTAAACAAATATAGTGGTCGATATACGTGCAGGTACTGTGCGTTAACGTGCTGAAACTGCGGGCTCATAAACAAATATAGTGGTCGATATACGTGCAGGTACTGTGCGTTAACGTGCTGCAACCGCGGGCTCAAAGTGACCCGTGGCTGCTGCTGCTTGGGATTGATTGACAGTGAGACAGGGAGGTCCCCCTCATTGTTAGAGTCAGGGGAGATTCTTGAACGATTCAGACAGGGGATTGGTCTCTATCAAATCCCTTTTAAAAAATGGATGATTCGTCTAAATGACTCAAGAGGCCATCTGCACCATCCCAAACCCCCCCAACAAAAAAAATAGACGTTTATGTTCAATATCCTTGCTTTTTTTTCATCCCCCTACCCCAGCCTCATTCAATTCTGAAATTGTTTTGTTATGTGGTTGGCATAATAAGTTATGATCGATCTCCAGTGAGTGTGTGTGTGCGGCTATGAGGCCTATGTCTCTAGGCTGTCCATATAATATCTGCTAAGCACTCCATCTTTGCTGGAAGACAAGAAGATAGAACAATAAATATAACCTGATACTCTCGCCGCTGTGATAATTGAAGGATTCATGGTCTAATGGATGTGCAAACTACAGCAGTGATAGGGCATTAAAGCTAGCAGTGGGTTTTGTGTGTGTTTTTCGTATTCAGAGCATCCTCCGAAAAACAAATGCCTTTAGCTTTCAAACTGCTATGCTGAATGTTTTCACTTTCCTTTGGGCCTTTTTGAATGTTTGAGCACGTCTTTGTTTATTCAAGGAGTGTTGCATTCCAAGTTCGTGACATTGGATTGGTTCTGCAAGAATGTGCAGTATGTAATGCAGTATATCCCCAAACCTCATAATCACCAAGGTACAGCTTGCTTCTTTGCTGTATTAAAGCCTCAAAACTCCTGGCAGTCAATTAGGAGCCGTTGTGTGTGTCAACGAAGCGGGGAGAGTTTGCTTGCTGATATTATGGCTAATTAGCTCAACTCAGCTCCCCCAAGACGGAGAGGGAGACACCGAGGTATTGTTGTGGTTTCACTGGCGTTCCAGGCGGAATCTCTTAAGTCGTCACTGCATAATCCTTTCCTCGACATTTCTTCAACTGAAAAACTGGAGATCGTTTGTACTGTTGAGACTTGTGAGGATGTCTTTTTTCGAGGCAGAGGCAAGCAGAAATTATTGGAATTCAATAGTTTTCCAGCATACTTTATCTCTTCCAGGAATTGTTAGAAGCAGTAAATTCACACGACTAGAATTTAGCATTGAATTTCCTGGAGCTGTCATTGGTTTATTGAGAGGTCTGTCAGTTGCTGAGCCAACTTCATAAACCCATTCAGTGTGTTTAAGTGTCCCGGATATTGTCTGATATCTACAGGAAAGTGATTTCTTTTGCATAATGTCAATGAGAAACCTTGTGTCCTGAAAAGAAACCAGCTACATTTCTGCTGGAAAAATATGATGTATTCCACGTGTATATCCTTGACAAGTTTTCTAGTATGTGATTTTAAATGTGAGCATGTGCAGCCAGGACAGAGAACATAGCTCTGTTGCATCATTGCGGTGGGATCAAAGGCAAAATATTTTATCTGCATGGGTGCAGAAGTAATCTCATGTCATCTGAACCTACAAGGAAGATATCTAAACATGTTGATATGTTGAGTATAACAGATTATTAGAGTGAGGGAAAACTGTGCTCTCTAATGACAAAACCTGTCACAGTCCCACCAACAAGAATGTCTCCAAGCTGCAGAGTCAGATAGTACTTATTATTGTTTAATTTTGGTTTCAAAAATGCAGTGAGCATCGTGAAGAAATCTGATAATCCACCAACAGAAAGTGATCCAGGGTTTACACTAATCAAGTTATTGCAGGACTTGTAAACAAGTTCTTCAAATCCCAGCCTGAGCCTGGTTTCTCCCATTTGGTTCTTGCTTCCATCCAATATTAACCCTCTGGAGTCAATCTATTTATTGAAAATACACGTTTTATTTGCAGTAATAACTTTATTTATATATGATATGTAGACAAGCTGAGAAAGCCAGTTGAAAGTGCAATCATAGGAGCTTTCACAGTGTGTCATTTGTGTTTCTAGACCATTTTTAAAATGGGAATTTTCTTTCTACAATGAAAACTATTACTATTTTTTATTTACATGCAAAAAGACTGTTTTGTAGTTTTATTATTTATTATTTTTGCTGCTGTTTTTGTGTGTATAAATGGTTTAAAAAATGTACATTTCCATAGAAACATGTGTCTTTTGTTTGTATTTTGGGTTCCTGGCAGCTTTATACTTTAATTAAAATAAAATGAAAAATCTGACTGATAGCCAAGTTTGTGTGGAGAAAAAGGAGCCATGCATGTGATGTAAGGACAGACTGAAAAATGCTAAACAGAGACAGAAACGAATGCATAGGAAGTTGAAAAATTTGAACCAAAATCTCCTGGACTTCAGAAGTTTAATATTGGTGGCACCTCCAGTGCCAGGTGTTGAGATTTATGACTTGTTTCAGTGTTGTCAATATTTTTCTATTATATTAAACCATAAACACAATTCGTCCATAATTTAAACAAGCAACTTTGGGTCTTTAAATTCAACTTGGCCTTTGCCATACCATATTTACCATGATAATATTCTATTATTATTATTATTATTATTATTATTATTATTGTTGTTATTATTACATAATGTTGTATAGTCTCTGAGGCATTTCCAGTCACTGGGATGGCTCATTTTCTGTACCCAGTGTAGCATGACAGCATGGTGGAATTAGCAGACTAGCTGGCTAATTAGCCAGCTGCTAAATTAGTCAAATTGAACAACTTTTGGTTCATGCACACACTTGTGTCATGCCGTAGGAAAGCATGTTGCAATCGCCAAATAAGGGACAACTTTGTTCAGCTCATTTTCTGTTACTTTAACCAGTTTAGGATGGAAACTTGGTGGAATTAGCAAGCAGTAATTAATCAGCAGTAAATAACACAAATGTGTTAGAAACTACTCCTGGCTATTACTGGCTGTTTTTGACAGTTTGCAATAATAAGTTATTTTTATAAAAGGTACCTACTGAACCTTTAACACTTAACCCACAATGATTGGAAGTGTCTGGACATAAACCAAGGTACTGGACCAATTAAAAAGTTTTTTTTTTTAAATCAAAGCTCTGCATAAAAAGTCAGAGGATCACCACAGTTATATCACCCTTGAGGGGGTTTATCCAATAGATAACTTATCAGAATAAGTTTATTGCAAAAGTAGGTTTTCCAGCCTGTTCTCTTGTTTTCTTGGGCAGTCCGTGGCCTAGAGGTTAGGAATCGGGCTTGCATGGTGTGTTCACTTGTGTGTAAAAAAAAAAAGGGGGGAAAAAAGGATGGGTTAAATGCAGAGGTTGAATTTCTTCATTGTGGGATTAATAGAGTAATTAATCTAATCTTAATCTAATCTAAATCTAAAACACCAGTATAGGTTGTGTGTACAGGCAGGTTTTACAACATAAATCCAAAGAAACTTTTTTCTTAAAACCGCAGACCGTATATTTGTGCTATTTTTAGAACACGCAGTTGTACCGCGAGCCACACCGCAAGCCATATGTACACATGTGCCCTGAAACGCGAGCCATGATACATTCCTCATCTTCCGTTTATGCCGGAGAACTTGTTGAGGTTTTCACGTACAAGGAATTTGCTGTGGTGTACTGATACATAACAACAAACAAAGGACTAAAGTATAGATTAAGGCAAATACTTTGAGTTAGCAGCATGAATTTAAAAAGAAGAAGAATAGAAAAGGTCAATGTTCAAAAAGTATTTTAAAAACGATTCTGTAAACTATAAACAGCAGAAAGAATATGTACAGATATGGTGTTATTTAAATAATAGAAAGAGCTGTGCAAATAGGAATGTGCAAGTTAACAGAATTAATACATCCATCCATACAGCCATGCCACTAGCATGACGAAGTGAAATGTATTTCAACATGCTGTGCAGCAAAATCATCCAATTTAACACCAAACTAATGTAATTCTGTCCATGTTAAATTCAGATAAGCTTGGAATAAAAGGTTTTAACACCGCTTTAGTAACCCAAGGGATAGTAGATCACAATAAAACTTCAGATTTTTGTGAGGCAATCAGAGATACATCAGTACAACAGTCTTCCTTATAGTCCTGCAGTTCGTATATTTCAGAGTCAATAAATTTGTGAAGACTGGCAACAGTCTTCCTCATAATCTCTCTGTTCACGTCTATATTAGAGACAGTCAATTACTATAGATTGGTGGCAGTGAATAGACTTTGATTAAGAATAAAGCCAGGAGACGTCAGTTGGATCCTAAGTCATTCTGTTTACTGCCAGCCACTTTTCTTTTGGATCTTGATACCCTCTCTTCTTATCAAAACAACACTGCAGGAGAAAGTATGATTGAAGGAAGCTCCAGTTTTCTCTCCTGGTACATCTGATAAAGGCAGCAAGATAGTAAAAAAAAAAAATAGAGGGATTCGTGAATTAATATTGAAAATCATTATTTTCCACACAAGTAGCTACAGGATTGCAGGATTGCTGGAGACTAATGCTAAAATGTGTCTTCTGCAATATTAATCCAAAGGCTCTAAATGTTCTGTAGGCTGATATCAGATCAGTGCTCGTGCAAATGGCCTCGGCGTGGTTGAGAGAGGGGAGCGAGAGAGGGGTGAAGGGAAAAAAAAAAGGATCTTACTTTGAAAGAGTGAACAGAAAATGATGAAACGGGGCTGACACACTGTAGTTTTGGTTGGCTGAGTGGGATGAAGGGAAAGGTAAGGGATAGAGTACAAAGACACAGGTAGACAGAGGGCTGTTGTGTGTGGGAAGGATAAGGAAGTAAACACAAACACACACACTCGGTTACAACTCTGTGGTAGAGACGGCATTAACCCTTTGATGCACAACATGGGTCTAAAGTGACCCAACTGAGTTTTTAATTTTCTATATTTTTGCAATAAATTAATTTCATCATTCAGTATTCCAGGTTTTCCTAAATCAACTTGTTTTTGATCATCATACATCCTCATTTTTTGTTTTCATTTCTTACTTTTTGAATAAAAACCCTTTTTGTATCACTACGCTTCACATGCACAACATGGGTAAAAAATTTCATTATGGGGTATTGTGTGTATAACTTTAAGGAAAAAAAATATTTAATAAATTTTGGAATAAGGCTGAAACATAAAAAAAATGTGGAAAAAGTAAAGTGCTGTGAATACCTACCAGATACACTGTATGTGTGTGACAAAATGATACATAAACATGTTAAATAGATTAAATATATGAGTGTGGAAAGTAACTATTTGAAACAAATTACTATTATTATAGTATTAGGTCATTTCATTTTAAATCAAATTTGTATGAATGAGTCATTTTTGACCCATGTTGTGTATTAGAAGTGTTGTCCATATGTTGTGCATCAAAGGGTTAAAGAAGCAAGTAGGCATCTTTTCCAATTAAATGCACAATTACCACACTACACACACACTTGCACACCATGGTGTCACCACTAACAGACCACAGCAATCTCTTTTTTCCCCTACACCTCTCAACATGAGTGGACACACCTCGGCGTGCCTGAGCGCGCATGTGTGTGTGATTACCACAACAGTAACAATCAACAAGAGGGCGATCCATCAGCTGTCAGTCCCGCTGTGAAGTTTTAATTAATTACATGGAGGGAGACAAGGTCAACGCTGCACACCACAGTGGACTGCTAGCCTTGGCTCTCTGCAGGGGATCAATAGGGCTTTACACGCGCCTGTAGACTTCTATACAGAGAGTTATTAAGGAAGTGGGACCAGGCCTATTGTGTCTCCAGCAGCCCTGTCAGAGCGAACGGGCGTAAAGGATGTCGGCTTGGTTTAAGTTCACAGTAGGGGAGATAGTGAATGGGACTTAATGGAGCTAATGGATCTGGGAAGGTGGGAGTGTTGAAGAGGAGACAGACAAGGGAAGGAGAGGTACAAGAGGTGGGCTAATGTAGTGTGGCACACGCAGAGAGGCAGTTTGTTTGGGGCGAGTCTAGCATTTTACTTCAGTGCCAGCATATAGTAAGACATTGTGCTGTTTTGGCACGGTAACATGAGCAGTCTGTCCAAAACTACAATTTCACAGTGTGTGTTTGTTACTGACATAAAATTATATTGTACTTCACCAAGAGCTGTGTTATTTTCGCAACAAAAAAAATGTAGAAATGACTTTGGACCAAGGGCTTGCTAGCGTTAGCACCACTTTAGCATGCTAGCTAGCAACTCCGAACCATAGCATGATCTTATCACGTTTTATATCTATGGTTACAAAGTGCATTACTCGTCTCACACATCCAAAACGTCAAGCCTAACTTACCGTTTACTGCCGTTACTCACTTTTTATGTTACAGTGAGACCAGTATGCATGCTAACCGCTAGCTCATTAAGCAATTAAGCAGGTTTTCAAATGGTTAGTAACAGCGTGACGAGTAAAGATACCGTGGCTCACTGCAAAACGACCGGGTGCCCAAAGAGTAATATTAATATTAAAATACAATATTATCAGATACTTCATGTACTTACTGAACAGTGTAACCGTTAAAAGTTGAGATGTAGCTCTAGGGGCGACGTTAACACTTGAGGTGTGAAATATAGAATCAGAGTTTAGAGTAAGAAGTTCAGAGTTAATATTTAAACATTTACACTTACAGGTTTTTTACAGGATTTAGTGACACTTCCTCGGTTCCTCGGTTTTGACAACAACTATTTATGGACTGAGAGTTAATTATAATGGATTAACTATATCCTGAGTATAATTAGCTCTACTAGTGTATGTCTAGTTTAACCCCAATAATTCAGCTCCTCTCAATTTGCTGTGTAGCAGGTTCAGATGTGAATTCCACAAAAACATTTATTTTCGTCCATTATATCTTGTTTTAATCTCCTGCCTGTGTGTGCATTTTGCCACAGTTGTGTGTATGTGTGCAAGCAAGCGTGCAGGCTGCACATGCTTTTTATTTTATTGTCACAGTTTGCAGTGTAGAAAGTGTAAAAAAAAATAAGGTCTGTTGGACATTGCGGTGCGCGGCCCTGCCGTCCTCATCAGTCAACCTGGGAGGATCGTTAAGCGAAAATGAAGCACTCGCGGAGAGGGATTAAGACCTTCACTTTATTATGAAGTGCAAAGGTATGAAAACACTTGAGATACTGTACAATGGCGAAGCATCGCAAACACAGAGCCAGAGGAAGGAGTGAGAAAGGACGGGAGTGAGGGAAGCAGGTTTGAAGGGGCGATGCATTATTCATCACAGTAAAGCACACAGCTCATTGATTTAATGGAAATACGATTCTTATCTTTAGATCTCTCAAGACAAAGGCCTTATTTCTCACCATATGTCACTGTCTGATTGGATAATGCTCTGACTGACAGGCAGAGACAGTAAATGTCATCCCGCTGTATACGGTGCTGGCCTGTAATTAGATAGCTACCTTTCTGTTGTAAAGTCCACTTCATGACTACTTACTCCTCTGGAGTTCACTTGTAACTTCATCTGTTTCTGCACAAGGACTTGCTTTTCTTATATCTAAAAATATACACAGCTCACACTGATACCTGTTATTGCTATAATGCACACCATTTGTCAGTCTGCTTTTAGTCACTTTTTCTTAACCCTTTGATGCACAACATGGGTCTAAAGTGACCAGTCAGAGTTGTTATATCTTTGCAATAAATTATTTTCATCATTCAGTATTACAGGTTTTCCTCAATTTGTATGTTTTTGATCATCATACATCCTAATTTTTATGTTTTCCTTTATTCATTTTTTAATAAAATGCCTTCTTTTGTCACTACTCTTGTAATGCACAACATGGGTCAAAAATGACCAATATACATTTTTTAGCTAAGTAGCTTGCTAAGCTAAATACTTAGCTAACTTCTTAGCTAACTTCTTTTCTAAGTATTTAGCCAATTAGCTTGCTAAGCTAACTACTTAGCTAAATTCTTGGTTAAGTTTTTAGCTAAGTAGCTTGCTAAGCTAAATACTTAGCTAACTTCTTTGCTAAGTATTTAGCTAATTAGCTTCCTAAGCTAACTACTTAGCTAAATTCTTGGTTAAGTATTTAGCTAATTAGCTTCCTAAGCTAACTGCTTAGCTAACTTCTTGGCTAAGTAGTTAGCTTAGCAAGCTACTTAGACAAGTAGTTAGCTGTGTAATAACACAAAAACTTTTTTTCTTCATAAAGTATGAGAAGCAAAATGTAAATAATGATCTGTTGTTATCAAAAAAAAAGATATTTAAAGAATACTTGGAATATTCAATCAGAGCACAGAAACACACAGCTGTATTAAATAACATGGGGAATGAATGAGGGTCATTTTTGACCAATGTTGTGCATTAGAAGGGGGGTCAATTTGTTGTGCATCAAAGCTACGTCAAGCACTTAAGGCCCTTTTCACAGATGCACTGCAACCCCTAACTCATTGGGACATTACCCAGAGGAGCTGGATGTGAGAATGCACATGCTGGGATTAGTTGCACTGGACAGACTAATAAGGCTTCCAAACCAAACAACAACATACAGTATGTCATTTGTTTCTACACTACGACCCAAAAGAGTGTTTTTAACATTGGCCGCCTTTCCAGGGGCAGGAGATCAATATGTCCTCATACCTAAATGTAATGGTTGTTATTTTCAACTTGTTGCTAACATTGTGAAGAAGTTGCAGTTTCATTGGGTTTAGGCACCAAACTACTTGTAAAGTTTAGGAAAATATCATGGTTTTGGTTTAAATAACTCTGTTACACACTTAACTTAAGTTACACAATATAAGGTTACATAAGTTACCTATGTAAGTAAGTTAAAATAACTCAAGGTTGGCTTTTAGTTTCACACGGGGCAAGATGAGCAGTCTGCAGACTTTGTCACTCTTGATACAGCATCATCAGACTTCCCCCTTTTCCTTCTGTCATAATAACTCTGGCCATTAGGGCAGAAAAAAGTATATGGTTAGGTGTCACAAAAGACAGTTAAAAAGTAAAATAAATGCATGTAACTCTCAAAAATGAAAAAGTTACATTCATGACATAAAACGTTATACAGGAAGTTAAGTTACCTTTCATATAGTTCATATAACATTGTTTATACTATAGTATTCACATGAGGCATTGTGACAGTTTAGGTGCAGGTGAATGTGTTGGGTCTGTTGGGTTTCTATATTATTTATATTTTACCCTTCTCTTTTAAATACAACCCCACACAATTTTATACCAGCACACACTTAAACCACATAAAGGTAATACTTTTCCAGGTATCCCTTTTTATAATAACCAGAACCTCAGAGTCCACAATCAACACAATCAATAAAAGCACAAAAGCATCTGTGTTCAATGAAAACTGTATTAATCAAAGTCCAACACAGAATCAGTTCATCACTTTGTTTTTCAGTTTATTTGTAGAAAAAAAACCTCCTCAAGAGAGGAAGAAGAAGAAAAAGTTAATTATAATGAAGTTGTCCGCTTATACAGGGCCGGGTCGCGGGGGCAGCAGGATAAACAGGGCATTCCAGACGTCCCTCTCCCCAGCCACAAACCTCCGGCTCCTCCTGGGGGACCCCGGGGCCTGCAAGTTACTTTTTTCTTCTTTTTTTTTTGCATGTACATACATACATTTATGACGTAAAACATCATACAGGAAGTTAAGTTACCTTACTTCATATAACATGTTTACTTTAGTTTTCACATGAGACATGAATGCCGGTCTCGTGTTTGTTTGACTCATCCCCCTCCCCTGCTGCCTGTTTGAAGCGGACCTTTTCATTCGTTTTTCTTTGTTTCTTCACTTCCCTTTGATTTTACACTCTGTAACACCTTGGCGTCCTTCAAAAGTACATGGAGGAGGAAAGTCTCCTCTAAATGGACTTTTACCTGCAAGTTCAAAGTCCTCATAATGTCAAAAAAAGCCCATCAAAATATATTAACATACAAGGGAAAAGAAGGAGGATAATTTAAGATGACAACTAAAAATGTCTAACTGAAAAGATGACAAGGTTTAGAAACTTATGTCAGTAATTGCAGTAATTGACGATAAATTCATCAAAAAAATTTTTCAAGTGAGAGCACATGTGACTAGGAAGATCACCTGTTGTGTGTTACATTGTCCAGCATTCAAATGAGAAAATGGCTCCTCAGAAAAAGCAGAATTTCAGGATTCATTGTGATTTTTAAGAAGGTACATAGTTACAGCTATTGTAATTCCAGACAAGTGCTTAGATTTCTTTTATTCTTTTCAATAGACCAATGATATGTTGAAATTTCAGCTATCAGTCACTTTGTAAGTGTAGGTGTTACAAAATCACACATACTGTGCACTGACAGCTCAAATTGGTATGATTTAAACCAATACCAAATCTGTCTGTTTTGCATGAGTGCAGTTGTGAAAGAAGCCACCTGGGCTGTTTTGAAGGGTTTTCAATCTGATATTATATTTCAAATGAGTCTACTTATATGAAGCTTTTTGGGATCAGAAAGTCTGATGCTCAAATAAAATTGAAACAGCCATCCTTCTTCTATTTTCTAGAACTGCAGTTCCAGATAATTGTTTGGCGATGTAAACAGGAAGTATAATGTTTCCATGAAGACAGAACTTCAGCCCTGATTTTTTATTTTATGATATTAATATTCTTTTAAGCCTTTATTTGTCCATCTGTTGGTAAATTGGCACCATTAAAAGTGCCAAATTAGCTATTAATGGTTCCTGTTTGCAATGTCCCAATGAATATACAGACAACTTTCACATGATTACTTTAATATGGAAAAAAACTTTTAAAATGTTAGGATTCTCTTCTTCTGGAGTTTAGAGTAAGTCTTTTTTATGATTTCAAAGCCAATTTATGGACGTTTATTTGTGGTATTTGTCTTTATTTGCATGTCACACTTAATATAACAATATGTATAATATGACTGTGTTCACATTTAGTGAGTTATGACTCCAAGAAGGAGTTTTTCACACTAATTGTGACAATTGTGTACCTTAATTGTCTCAGCCACTGCTATACCTACTGATTCTTCATTTTTTCCCATCAAAATTAGCATGTTTATGAAGTTTTTCTTAATGCAGGAACACCCACTTAAAGGTGATAGACTCCTTTCCTATTGCAGCAGATGGGTATATGTAATGTTTCTTTTTTTTATGGTGTCACAAGTTCCACGTCAGGGACTCACTCGAAAACAGGGTTAATTAACAGAGAAGAACAGCAGAAAGGGATGGAAAGGAGGGGAAATGCATCTTGGATCTTAAATCTGTTACTTATTCAGTCTTGTTTCCATACTAAGTTTTGAACAACGTTTGAAGTGCTCTGTGGCCGGAGATGGATGGAATTTGTGGTTAAATTGACAAAGACTCCTTTCCCGTGAAACAGAGACTGGTCTTTCCTCAAAAACGTCAATAAAGGGCGTTTGTACAAGCAGCAAAACATGACGCATATTCCCGTTTTAGACTTACCTCCGCCACAGTCTTGGAGGCGTAGTAGTAATGACTGACGGCGATACACAGTTTAAATGGATGTCACACTCAGGACGAGAGGGATGGGAGGTGGTTGTCGAACAAATTGTAGACTTTCACCCAGGAAAACAGCATTCATGTCCCATTTGAAAACAAAAGTGAACGATTTTTTACATAACTTACATTTTTTATGGAGCTTACGTGGCTCTCGTCACACTCGTAACTACTTAATTTACGTCATTTACCTATATTTATTTACAGTTTTGTAGCATAACTTAACCGAAACTGCTGCCTTTTTTACAACTGGTACCTGTACGTGTATGTATAATGCAACATGGTCTCACAGGAATCCGTGAAATAGCCACGGATTTGCTTAACTCAAAATCCGTGGAATAGCCACGGAATCACTGAAATTTCCGTGAAACTGACACGGATTTCGCTACAGTGCAAGTTAATGACAGTCATATCCCGTGGCTATTCCAACACACAAAATGATTATGTACATTCACTGAGTGAATATTTAGAAAATAAAACATATATTTCTCACTAGAAATGTGATCAAAATCCATTTTTATGCAGAAACTAAGTCAAAATATTGATTTTTTTTTTCACTAAAAATGAGAGAACTGTCCACCATATTTTTTGTTCTTACCGCCGAGACCTTGAAAGTCACGTGACTTGGAACAAACCAATAGCCACGGGATGTGACTGTCTTTAACTTGCATTGTAGCGAAATCCGTGTCAGTTTCAGGGAAATTTGAGTGATTCCGTGGCTATTCCACGGATTTTGAGTTAAGCGAATCCGTGCCTATTTCACGGATTCCTGTGAGACCGGGTTCTTCGCTTCACATATCTCCTCCCGTGCAGCCCCGAACAATAGATATCTCACAGTTTAAAAATCCCCTGTTATAAATAGAAAAAACCGCAATATGTCAGTGTGTCGGGCCAAAAGAGAGCAGTCTACTTCCATGCTTCTGCTGTATGAGAGCACGTCTCCGACAGTTTAGGTTAGGTCAAGGATTTGTCTGCGTTGGGAAATAAGAATACATGTCGATTTGAGCGGTTTATTCCAGCATGAAGTTTTTGAACATGAAGGATTATATTCTGTAACGACGGGTATGGGGAAAGTGTGTTTCGTCTGTTTCAATATTGACAGATCCAGTGAGATGTTTGGCTCCGGGGGGCTTAGCTAGTCTGAGATGCACTAAAGCGAGAAGAGCCAGGGGGCGATGCTCAAGTGTCTGTCTATTTATTGCAGACAGAAACACACACAGACGGATACACTTCATCTCTTCCCTAGAAAAACACACACACATAACGGACACACACACACACACACTCATCACCAGTCATACACTCACGCCGGCTCACTGAGGCGAATCAAACCTACATCTCGGTAGAGTGAATTTTTTAACCCCTTTAGGCCTGCAGTGGAGAAATACCTCAATCCTTCTGCTTTTTCCCTTTTTCATAGCCTCGAGGCTTTTCACCAAACAAGGCTTAACCCTTCCACAATGAAACACACTTAACTCTGCTTCCAATATCACTTTTTTCTCCTCTGGTTACCCAACATGGCCCGAGGTGGTCGATGCAAAAGCAACGGGCTTCTTTTGATTCTTCCGTGGGTTCATCCTCGGGTGGGTGTAATTCTCTGGGTGGCAATGACTTCTGAAAGTGGCGTAAAAGGTGAAGCTGTAGGTGGAGAGTAAATGACACAGGGGGAATGAATGATGGGCTCAGGATACATCAAGTTGCTGGTTAGATTCGGCGGCACAAGACTGGTGATTTGTAGTCGGAATAGACGGAGCTGAAAATCAAAAGATTTGAGCGGAGCGGGATGGAAAAAGATGAAGGTTACAGATTTGGTGTGTGCAAAGCCACTGTGTATACTCCAGACACTTACAGGTGTGGAGACTTTGAAACAGTATTGTAACACTGACACAGGCTCCATCAGATAAGCAATCAACCCTAAGAATACGATTAAAACACCGGCTTCTTCTTCTGCGCTGTTTAAAAATGATCCTGTCTCTGCAGTTGAATGCAATCTCAGTGAAAAGACTGGAATTGGCAAAATGAGAGGTCTGCTACACTGTGGCGCTATCATCTGCTGCCCCAAAAGGTTAGATGAGTATGTACGTGGGTCAGCGGTACATGACAGAACCTGCTGTTATCGGGTATTATACAAAGGTAATTTCAGCCTGGTAATCTCACCGGTTAAAGACACACTTCAGTGGTTTTTGATAACTCCTGATCTTTTTTTTTCCCTCACCAACTGTGAGATTGTTAACAGGATTTTCACTTTCTGCTGCTCTCAGAAGTATTACAATGAGACGAAATGTCAGATAAAACTGCATGAGAGAGAAATTGAAGAAGGGCTGCGCTTGAATTTGTTCACATGAAAAACATCGATATTTTTGGTTTGTTCAGATTCATGAAATGACTTATATTTGTCATTATGCTTTAGAATGGGGATCGATTTTTAATTTTTTCTGATCCTTTCAAAACTGTTTGAAAAGTAAATTAGTTTTTTTAATGTGACAATACAGGTGTAAAGGTTTGGTTAGGTTTAGGAAAAAACAAATTGGTTAGGGAAAGATTGTGATTTGGAATGAAGTAAGTACTTAGTTAAAGGTATAATATGCAATATTTCCACAATAAAATGTCTAACAATATTTTGTTTTATTTAGGGCCGGGACTTTAACGCGTTAATTAAGATGAATTAATTTACACAAAAATTATTGTGTTAAAAAATTTGACACATTTTAATTGCACTTATTTTTGCACCGCGGAACGTTTCTCACTGGATGAGTTTCAGGCGGACCAACTAGCGTTCATGAGTTCAGACAACAACAAACCACAGTGAACATGAAGGAAGAAGCTGATGAGACGCTTTGGTTGGCCCCGTGGATGATGGGACATTTAGTTACAAAAAACCAACGGATGGAATCGTCGATAAGAGCATGGTTGTGTTGCTATGCAACAAGGAATTCACATATCACCGCAGCACATCCAGCCTCAAGTATCACCTCAATGCTAAACATATAGCAGCTAGCATGGATGCTAGTGTGGTAGCTACACTTAATGGCAAAAATTGCACTGGTCTGTTGGACTTGAACAAAAATAAACAATATTTTTGTTGCTTAAGCTTATGTATTCAGTCATTATTCAATGGTATACTAAAAATCCATGTGAAAAAAATTACTTCTCACTGTTCTCAGGTCAAATATTTATATGCGATTAAAATGCGATTCATTTCGATGAATTAATTACAAAGCCTCTAATTAATTAGATTAATTTTTTTTATCGAGGCCCTAGTTTTATTGTGTACTAACATTATCCCAAATGTTTCCAACAATTTTCAGACCTATAGAGAACATGTACATTTTAGTCAAAGTAATTCAGATTCAGATTCCTTTGGCCATCTGTGTGCATTCATCAGCATTGTGGTTGTGCCAGAAGCTGTCATAAATTTACTTTTTTAGATCACGGCCATTTTTAACTATATTTTAATTTATTTTAAATTTTTATTTTAATATATTTTAAGTATTTTAGCCACTGGACATACCTGGATCTTTAGTTATCAGTAGTCAGAGAAACAAGCAAAGCAAATGTAAGCAGCAGCTTGACTCGGACAGCATCTGAGAAACACCCTTTTTAACCCTTAAACTGCTTTAGTTTGTTTTGGAGAAAAGGAAGATAATTTGGCTTCTGGTGAAAAAAAATCCTCACAGTGAATACTGAAGAAATCCAACTAGGAGAAGCTGACTGCAATGACAGCAACAGTGAGAAAGAGACAACAACTGTCATTATTCCCGTGTTACTTCACAACATCACCAAAGTTTGGTTGCTCATTCAATTAAGACCAAATATGGAGTGTTGGCTAACAGCTGAAGAGGTGCCAGTTTGCCTCCAAGTTGCTGACAAAATGCTCTTGAACAAGGCCCTGAACTGCCACACTGCTTCAGGGTTGATCCTACCACCTTAATTGCATTGGTGTTCTGATTTACTGTGCTGATTGACAAATAATGGAGTAAAATGTTAGTATTAAAACTTGGACACAGGAGACTGATGTTCATTTCTTAATGAAACTTAAAACTTAAGACTTATTTTTTTAATTTGGCTTTTACTTGAACCATTTTTAAATACTTTTCTGCTCACACATCTTAGTGCCTCAACATCTTGTCTTTTATTTATTAGGCTCTCTCTCTCTCTCTCTCTCTCTCTCTCTCTCTCTCTCTCTCTCTATCTATCTATCTATATATATATATTATCATGGGTGTTTGCTTGTATCCATGTTTTATTATTATTATTTTGAAGCACTTTGTCTTACATTTCTTTTGTATCTTATTGATTGATTGATTGATTGATTGATTGATTGATTGATTGATTGATTGATTGATTGATCGATCGATCGATCGATTGATTGATTGATTGATTGATTGATTGATTGATTGATTGATTGATTGATTGATTGCTTGATTGATTGATTGATTGATTGATTGATTGATTCCCATTTTAAAGGATGGTTTCTTTATACACTATAGGCCAAAAGTTTGGAGGCAACGTACATTTTCTGTTCACAATGGCTTTCCTGAAAAACAGTATGAATTCTTTGGATTTTTGGATGTGTTTACTACATGATCATACTTTACCTTTATTGAATTGAACCATTTTCCTCAATTTACCTTTAGGTATACATTGATGTTACCAGACCATTGCTGATTAAATGTTAAGAAAAGAAAAGAAGTAGTTTTAGTCACAACTTCAGTGCAAAAGTAAAAAAAAAACAAATCACAGTTTGCATTTTTTACTTTAAGTGACTCTTTATATAATAATCACATTTATTTTGTTGCAAAGTATACCAATGAAACTATGATTTTTTTTGTACACATTTATCTTGCTTCCAAACTTTTGGCCTGTAGTGTACCATTAACAAAATATTTCCTAACCCTAAGTTATCTTCTTTCAACCAAGATACTTTCAAACTTTCAAACAATACTTTCCTAATCTTGCTAAAGGTAGGGTTTTTTTCTAACCGAAACCTAAACCATCGCAAACCAAATTGTGTCTCAACCGAAACAAGGCAGAGCACATCAGATGTTTATATTGGAGTAGCCTGGCAAACACCAGACTAATCACAAGTGATATTGGGCGCTTAGAATGTCTATCAAAAGCGTCTGTTGGTAGCTCTTAGCCAATCGTATCAGTTATACCAGATGACGTATGTAGAGCGACAGAAATTGATGCTTACATCAATGGTTTACATAGCCAGACTAGCCCATCTCTACTTTGAGGCTAAAATGCTCAATTCTGCTTCTGGAACGTTTTTCTGCAGCATGTTCACATTCAGCCACACACTGATTTTATGGGCAATAATCAAGCTGCTGCGGGTCTCTCGGCGGCTCCGCTGTCCCCCAGCTCGTACCCAGATCACTGGTGTTACGGTAGCGGGGCTAGTAGCTGCGCTAGTAGCGGGGCTAGTTGGTAGATTAGTAGATTAGACTTTTCCCAAATCCTGTCGGAAGCAAGGCTAAAACATCCTATTTCATGGTGAAACAGGAGTCTGCTGTAGCCATGTTGGATAAGTAAGAAAACTACAAAACTGCTACTTCCGTCTGCCGAGTAGTACGCGTCATCGTCTTGCCGTCCCTCCCCGTTCTGTGATTGGATCCTAAAACAGGGCTAAGAAACGGCCCTGGTTGCCAGACTGCATGCAGGTTCGAAATGAAATTTGAGCGCGCAAGGCAGTATGGGTATACCCAGGCTAATATTGGAGAGCAATGAAGTATTTTGCCCCTGAAGTTCAGAGGACCTGAGATATTTGTGCATTGTGGATTGACCGTTATTATGATTTTTGCTTGGTCACTAGTATAAAATGTTTTCTTAATCTCTTCTTCAGCTCACAGTCGAATAAAATAACTAATTTCAATCAAAAGAATAAGATGCGTTCGAATCATACTGATGCCTACAGCCAACTAAGTGAGAAGAAACTGTTAACAGACAGAGGCGATGAGAACCTGATTATCTCTTTTTTGCCCAGTTCTTTGTTCCTTTTAACCTCAATTAATCTGCACTGCTTTGTATCCCCTGCACTGGGCACTGTTCAGCTCCGAGCTAAATATCAAAAGTATCAAAAGCTTCATGCTTTCCAAATAAATTAAAAGTGATACAGATAAAATACATCATGCGCAGGCCTTTGACACAGTGAATCAGACCACTCTGACTGATTGTATTTGATTGGTTTGTTAGTTAGTTGGCTGAGTAGCTTCTATTGCTGAGAAAAGAGGCACATCAGTCCAACACCCGCGCTGTAAATCAGCACGCTCTGACACGCCGGCTAAAAGGCAGCGCCGAGGTCCAGGAGGACCAGGATAAAAGAACTGCACATGCACCACCAGGAATAAAAACACTCTCTATCTCCAAGCAACAAAAGAGGCCAGCCTAACAAGTGTATTTATGTAATATACCCACTTGTGTCACTTCCTATCCACACATTGCTTCCATTTGATATGCATTTACACACGTACATTAATTAGAAACGAACACAGTTTAAACAATTCCCTGTCTTGGTGTGAAATGAATCACTTCCTTTGAATTTCTTTATCTGAAATCCTCACAAACATCGACCACGTCGCCACGTCGCTCTACTGAATTAACCAGCACATCGAGATGAATTAGCGTCGTTGCCACTTCGCACCCTTTCTCTTTCTTTTCCCTCCCATCTACTCTCATCTCTCCTTTCATCAGGAGCAGATGTTGAGGTCCACTTGACAGATAAACAACATCTCTCATCGAGGCTGTGAAGAGTCTAAAACAGCCCCTTCACTGTCACTTTGAATGTTCATTATCATGCTTTATCCCAACTGTCACTAGCAGAACACAGTTGTCCTCAGCAGAGCCCATTAAAGACGACAGCCATGCTTGGTTCTCACATGCTAGCGAGAAACTGAAGAAACCAGCAGAGAGCTGTGTCTTGTGATATGTGATGCATGTTTGTTATTTAAAACAGCTCCTTGGAACTCCCACAAACAAATGTGTGACAGAAATTGAACAAATGATGGTAAGTTAATGTAGAGACATAGACTATACAGTATGTTGTAGGGTGGGGGATGGTTCTTGGATGCAAAGCAGTTCTCTCATGGAAGATTAAGTCTGATGCAAAAAAGTCAATTGGAAATGTAAAACCAAGAGCTGGACATCAGGATTGACATAGCGTTGTTTTACGGAATTTACAAGTTGTGCTGGGTTTTTTTTGTAGTTGTGCAAAAAAAATATTTGTGGTCATTATTCTATTCTACTGTCTATCTATCTATCTATCTATCTATCTATCTATCTATCTATCTAAACACTCATCAAAATAGGGCGTAAAATAAAAAATGTAATATCACGGTAGTAGACAATATTAATTACCATAATCTATCTAATAATCATGATCATAACCATAATCATAATCTATCTCATCTATCTATCCATCCATCCATCCAGCCTGCCTGCCTGCCTGCCTTGTGTAAAATTACAATGTCAAGTGTGCGTGTTGAGCTTCACAAAAGTTATAAATTACTAAAAGTGAAAGACTCAATGCAGACAATTTAAATCTGTAATCATCTCCTATTCAGTGTGTAGCCACAAGCTGTGGTTAATAACAACAAAATAAAAAAATAAAGACATTATTTATTATTTAATGTATTTTGCTGAAACCTAACCATCTTCTTTCTAAAATGAACCATGTAGTTTTGGTGCCTAAACCTAACGAGAATGTGACTGGCCATTCAATGTTGTGAAAACAAGCTTCTGCACATATAGTAGACAAGGCAGGCATTTCTAACCCATATGCATGAGGCTATTAAGTACTGAAAGCTGTTATTTAAAGAGTTGATAACATCTGAAACAAGCATTAGTGACATAGTGTTATCCTGCAGAACGCTGAGTTTTGTAGCGATGCATCAACAAAACAAATGTCAGTTAGAACTGCGTCTTTTGCTACTTAGAAGTCCAGTAATTGTAAGGCACACTTGAAATCATCTGTCGCTTCCTCCACCTTTTAAGTGCAACACCTACTCTATGTACACCCACATCATCATCAAACACCATGAGTAGTTCTTTATATGACAGGTAAGATTCTCGGAGATTACAAAAGCAAACAGAAGAGCACTGTTGCCTGAGTAGAAAGCCTGAAATCTCAGCCTCCTCTGAGGTAACAGAGGAATTACTGGAATTGATCAGTGACCCCCAACTCATAAATTATGGTCGAAGTCTGCTATGAACATGTGTATAAATTATGCAGACTGTGCTGGGGATAGAGATTAGATAAGGAACCACGCTCTGTCGATTGGGATAATGCAGGCTCATTGATCACGTGGCAACATTATATGCATACTGTAGTAGATTTTCTGTGATTCAACACTGATAAAAGTCACTTATGTTTCTTTTATTTCAGTAGTAGTATACATAAACTATGCTAACACATCTAATATGTTTCTAAGACAACATGTTCATGGTTGATTCCCAGAGAAAATCTTGTATTTCCAAGTGCCCACAGTAACTCTCCTTTTTTTGAATAAAACAATCATTCTGTTTTCTTCTAGTTATCACTTCCATTTAAAAATATTTAAAGTTTGCAAGGCTGAGACACAGAACAATTATTGTGGTTCCAAGGCTGCTGCTTTGTATTTGTAGCTATTCAGTTATTTAAGTGAACAAGGAGCCCCCAAAGTGGACAATAAGGAAATGGAGACAAATATGTGCCTTCTGAATACACCAGTAGATTCGATGCAGCAGCAGTTTGTTTGCCTGTTTGAACACTCTGGATACATGCAATTGGCCATTAATGGGAGATAGTGAGGCCATAAAGTTTGTCTCTTGGTGCACAGATTGCTTGCTTGCTGGGTTTGTTAGCAGTTTGATATCACAGGCACATAGCAAAAACACATTGCCTTGGCCCTCTCATCAGTGTTTCTGGAGACCAGCAGCTGCTGGCTGCCACACACATTGTAGGGTTAATTGCTCACACAGATTTGAGAAACCGCCATATGAGTTGTGTGATAAAGGGAAGATCCATGCAAATGTGCATCAAAGTGATTTTATATGCTGATGATATGTGTGAGTTATAGAACTGGGGCTCATTATGGGTTAATATCAGGCGTCAGTTTCTACCAAGCTACAAATATAGCAACGTTGGGGTAATATGGAGTTTGTTGAAGACACAAAAGAGCCTACACGAATCCAAATATTTTCACATTCTGTATGTAGTCTTATTATTTCTGTTTACCGAATCTTCATAATTGAGAATGCCTGCTTACACACTGCTTCACTGCTTCCATTAATTTGAAGATTAGTGAAGATACCTAAAACCTAACTCATTGGTACCAACCAGGTCATGATATCTTGTCAGGGAGTCAGATAAATAAGCATCCAAATATAGGCTAAATATTTGTTGAGAGAAAAATGAAGTCTCCCCTTTACAGACATGCCTATTGGAAGCCAATGCCTTGCTATTTTTTTCATTGAGTAAAAATGTGTCATTGTCACCTATTGTTTGATTTTTGCATACTGGGTTTCCTTAAAGTGCATAATTAAATAAATTGGATAAGACTGGAAAGCTGAGACCTGTGGACCCAATGAGCCCATCGTATTTGTGTGATGATGTTAATTGCCATAGCAGCATTCCACTGTAATGAAATAATCTTTTGAAACTTGACCTCACCTCTAAGATCCGTCTTATGAGAGGTATGTATTGACAGTAAGGGGGTTTCTCTGCAGTTTTGATAAAAGAGAAGTGCTATCCATCCATCCAACAGCCAAAAAATACAACACTGATAAAATTGTTAAATTTGGTACCAAATCTGAGACAAATGGTATCATTTCTGCAACTTATGAGACATAAGTGAGCATAGGAAAGTCCATCATTAACCCTCTGGAGTCCATGAAAGCGCCGGAGCATGACTTCTTCACGACGTAAAAACTTCAGCAGCATGGAGCCCTGCTGTCAGCTGAACTCTAAAGTTTTGGCTTTTCCTGAAGTTTCCATGTCCAATTTAGTGCATCAACTCTTTCCAGCAAAGTGTTAAAGTGTAGTAACATGATTTTACTTTTTTTGCAGAGATTTTTCAGATTTTGCAGTGTGCGTTTCAACATTTTTAATGAAATCTTTTTTTGTTTACTGTTTTTTTTTTGTGATTTGGGGCTATTTTTGTGTGTTTTTTGTAATTTTTTTTTGTTTTTTTCATACATTTTTGTGTGTCTTCATCTGTGTTTTTTGTAATTTTTTTGTATTTTTTGTGTGTTTTTATCTATGCTTTTTGTAATTTTTTTGTGTGTTTCTACCTGTGTTTTTTGTAATTTTTGTGTATTTTTTTGTGTTTTCATCTGTTTTTTGTCATTTTTGTGTGTTTTATTGACATTTTTTTGTAATTTTTTGTGTGTTTCTATCCGTGTTTTTTGCTATTTTTGTGTGTTTCTTGTAAGTTTTGTGTTTTTTGTGGGTGAACAAGACCCCGAGATACTTGAACTCCTCCGCTTGAGGCAGTACCTCTCTCCCCACCCAAGGGAAACCAAACTCCCTTAAGATTCCTTTTAAAAAAAAATACAATAACGAGTATGTGGGTCTCTATCTTTAGCGAAAGATCTGTCAATGTCTATCTACGTGAAAGTGACAGATCGTTTCAAATGCTGTTTAGAATACCGGTTGTGCTTCGACCTTTTTGTTTACATTTGAATCGCACATAGTGTCTTCAGAGAAACGAGGCTATTTATGTTTCATGAAACGGCATGTTATAAACAGATGTGGAAGAAAGAGCAATCATGATTAGTGCCAAGCCAGCCATTAACGTGATTGCAATTTAAATCATGCACAGACTCATTCTGGCTTTGTTTTTAGCTCTCTTAAGGGCAAATCTTCTCAATCATCCAGCTCAATTATACACTGATTGTTGGTTGGGCTTATATCCTCATCATGTGCTGCTCATGATGTGAAATCACATGACCTTCACATAATTGTATTGCACCGGCATGCCAGCGTTGGCTGTGAGTGCTTCTCCCTAAGAGAGAGGGAGTTTTATTTAGATAAACCAGTGACAACGGCACCATCGCAGCAGCAGGTTTGCTTTTTTTAATCGTCCAATCAGAGACGCGGTGAAGGAGGTGTTACTAATTTATATTGCAATATGAGACCCATTCGCATGCAGGAGATAATTTTCAATCTCATAAACAAACAAACAGATATTAACAACAGTTTAAGACTGACTTTAACAACACATTTGTACATGAAACAATTACAGACGCAGATTTTTGAGATTGAGATGCAACAAATAACATAATGGTGGGGGCAGTGGTGGATCGGGTCTTGTGCCAGTAGCATTGTTAAAGCTATTGTTATCGGAATTTAGATCACATTTCCCATAAACACAGCTGCTCCCTTGTACAATAAGGTTCGCTCTGTGTGTGTTTTTCTTCTCCGCTTCACAGGAGGAAATAAACACTTGGTGTTGTTTTCTGGTTTTGGTAAGCGTGGGGAGAAAAACAAGGCACTCTACAAAATATGACCAACCATGTGGTGTATATTTTACAAAAAACAGAGTGAAAATATGCTAATCTTGTGCTGAAAAACAACAGAGTATCTTGCATCCAAGACAAAGTTAACCCTCTGAAGTCCACGAAAGCGCCAGAGCACGACTTCTTCATGACGTCAAAAAAAAAGACACAAAAAGAGACAAAATGACAAAAAAGAGACCAAATGACAAAAAAGACACAAAATGACCAAAAAAGACACAAAATGACAACGAAAGACACAAAATGACCAAAAAAGTCACAGAAGACACAAAATGACAAAAAAGAGACAAAATTGCTAAAAAAAAAAAAAGACACAAAATGACAAAAAAGACACAAAAGGACCAAAAAAGACACGAAAAGACATGAAAAGGATTAAAAAATGGACAAAATAGTCCAAGACTCCATATATATACAGTGGTGTTCAAAATAATAGCATTCCAATGTGACTAAACAGATTAATCCAGGTTTTTAGTATATTTTTTATTGCTACAAGGCAAACAAGGTACCAGTAGGTGCAGTAGATTCTCAAAAAACCAACAAGACCCAGCATTCGTGATATGCAGCTCTTAAGGCTGTGCAATTGGGCAATTAGTTGAAAGGGGACATGTACATGCCTTCTTTCTAATGGCCATCAGGGGGCGACTCCACTGGTTGTCTAGAACTTCATGAGATAATTACTACTTGATTTTATTACTCAGGAAACATTTTCCTGATGAGTTCATGGTCTCAATTGTTAGTTTCAAATCTTCTTCAATTTTGTATGATGTTTATTTTGTATATGATTGTGCCATTTGGAGTAAAATCAGGCGGCAACCTCCTGGTCTGAGCAGGGAGGCAAACCAGGAAGTGCCTTAAGCTGCATTCTACTGAAAATTCCAGCAGGGGGCGCTAAGTTTGGCTGCAAAAAAAATTCCGTCCAATAATTTCAATGCAAAATGAGAAAACTTCTCACTTGATTTATTACCTCAGAATTTTTTTTTAGGACAACACTATGGTCTCATTCACTAGTAAAAAAATCTTCTTCAAGACAATTCCATGATAATAGTTCAAATAATGGCACCATTTAGAAAAAAAGAAGAAGAATATTAGAAGATTAAGAATCGTGAATCCAAAGACTGTCACCTCTGGTTCAAAAAAAGAAACACGGTAAAGACTAAACTGCCTAAATTGAGGCTTCAAAACCAAAATCCACAAACCAATGGGTGATGTCACAGTGACTACATGCACTTTTATACAATCCATGTTTGCATTACTTTAAATTCATCCACATCACTACCCCTGTGCTTTCTGTTTAACAATATTTGGTAACAATATTTTAATATTCTATTTATTCAGATTGACAGCTCCATAAAAATATATCTATTTTTCCAAATATGAAGGTCTAAGTAAACATCTTCTCCATGCTGCCAGGAATGAAAGTGTATTTATTTATTTATGTATTTGGTTGGGCTAAAAGCAATAGAATTTCAATATATTGAGCCCAAAAATACTTATATAATACTACGAAGCCTATAAATTACCCACAATGCTGAAGTGTTTTAACTGTAGAATATAGAAAAATTTCAATACATTGCATTGCATTTTGTCGATGTGTTTTCCAAAGTGCATATAACTACCGTATAGGGACAAGAACTTGATGGAAAAGAAAATGAGCATGTTCAGTTTGACAGTTAAATAAGGCTGAGTATCATTAAAAAAATTGATACCAGTACCTCATTTGATTCCTATTTTTTTCTATCATTCAAATGCCAACATTTATACAGTGCTTAACACATTTTTTAGACCACCTGTCATAACAATGAGAGATATTTTAGAAATCTTTTAAAAGCTTCTTTAAAACTTAAATATTATTGTTATTCATTTGGCAAATAACAAACTGAATCCACCTTTTTTATAGCCAGACGTGAGCCAGCTCACTCAGAAATGCCAGAAATTAATCAACAGAACATTCAACCACTAAAATGTTTTATTTTTCTGTTCAGGAATGCAAGTAAATAACTCTAATGTGTCTCTCAATCAAGAAAAAATAATGTGCTTCACTATCTATTTTATTTCTTTATTTATTTTTAAGTTTTTTTGTAAAACAGTTAATTTGAAAATTCATGGACTTCAGTAATAATTATATTTTAGCATTGAAAATATCATGTTGGTTAAAGAGCTTCTACATACTGGGGTATTAACCCCAGCTGTATGTATATATAGTCATGGAAAAAAATATTAGACCATTGTTTTCATCAATTTCTTGTTCATTTTAATACCTGGGACATATATATAAACACACACAAGAAAAAAAAGAAAAAAAATCAAAATGAAGTCTTTCTTAACCAGTTTACCTCTTTGCGTAGAATCCATGCCCTGCTTAGCCTACTGCCCCCGCGACCCAGCCCCGGATAATCCATACATTCTAATGTAAAAAAATAATAATAAAAATAATTGGAAATAGAAGATTCAACAAATGAATGCCTTGGAAATCACACACACTGCTCCCCTGGGTGAAAGCTTTCTTAACATGTTTCCTATTTGTCCTATTTGTCTTTCTGCTGTTTGATTAAGAAACAAGTGGACTGATGACTCTCGCTCTGTGTAAAGCCCGTTAGTTGATGATCAACAGGCCGATAGTTGCAGGGCCCGGGGAACAGGAGCAACGGAAGCCTCTCTTCCAGTGCGCAGTGATCAGACCGCCTTTGTTGCTCAAATCAAACGAAAAACAACATGTTAATCATGAAAGTTTCACACTGTTACATTTGAGCAGGCCTTCCCTGTGATCTCAGGCTAGTGAGCATTAAAACTCTTTCACATTGTTTGTCCCCATCTCCCTAATTTAGTTCACCTTTTGCTGCCGCGGTTTCATGCTCATCTTTGAAGTAAGTGTTGCCAATTTTCCCTCATCACTTTCTGTTGGGTCAAAATCGAAGTCAGATCAAAACAAAATCAACTGATTAGAGGGTGCATCAAAACTGTCAACTGTGCCATCCTTGATCCAATCAGCTTTCACCTTGCTTCCCTGTCTCCATAAAAAAACAGCACTCATTCCCACCGGTATTCACAATCTGCATATATTCATTTACTTACTCCCTCACTCTTTATTTTCTCTAAATAATCTCCTTCATTCTCCCTTTCTCCACTGCATTATCTGCTAATAACCTGAAATTTGTTTGTCGCCGTGGTGATACAGAGGGACGCTGCCCCCCCAACCTTACTTGCTTTATAACACCACTTATTGAGTCTGATCAAAAGCCAATTGAATCCCAGTCAAATATTTGTATTTCCCCCTCGTCTGTTTGATTTAACCGCCGATGCTGTCAATCCCGCCTCCGCCGCTACCTTCCTGAACCCTGCCACAGCTCACTGCCCCGCAATCTAGTTTCCAGATTTACTGTGTAACAGCTCCTAATGACAAAGAGAGTCCCTGGATCCCCAAGTGGTGCGTTCAATGCCAAGGCAGTCAAGGTTATTCAGGAATATAAAGCAGGGATTTGTTGGAACAATAGGCTTTATTGAATGAGTCTAAAACGATGTGCGTCATGTAAAAGAAATACCAGGTTTTGTTGCCGAGTGATGAGAAGTCAACATGCGACATGTTATGTTCATGTAGAGGTAATAAGTGTTGGGAGGCATTTCATTGACTTTTCTTAAGTGTTTTGCTTAAAAAGTGTTTTGCGTGTGTAGCAGGTTCAGCTGTGAATTCCATAAAAATATTTATTTTCGTCCATTATATTTTGTTTTACCTCTATGGAGTCTTTTTGTCATTTTGTCCATTTTTGAATCCTTTTCATGTCTTTCCGTGTCTTTTTTTGTCATTTTGTGTCTTCTGTGGGTTTTTTTTTGGTCATTCTGTCTTCTCATTTTGTGTCTTTTTTAGTAATTTTGTGTCTTTTTTTGGTAATTTTGTGTCATTTTGTAGTCATTGTGTGTCTTTTTGTGGTCATTTAGTAGTAATTTTGTGTCTTTTTTCAGTAATTTTGTGTCTTTTTTCAGTCATTTTGTGTCTTTTTTTGGTATTTTTGTGTCTTTTTTTAGTCCTTTTGTGTCTTTTTTGGTCATTTTGTGTCTTTTTTTGGTATTTTTGTGTCTTTTTTTAGTCATTTTGTGTCTTTTTTGGTCATTTTGTGTCTTTTTTTGGTATTTTTGTGTCTTTTTTTTGTCATTTTGTGTCTTTTTTGGTCATTTTGTGTCTTTTTTTGGAAATTTTGTGTCTTTTTTTGGTGATGATTTCAAAGTTCTGGAAAAGTCCCATGTTGCATTGGGACACTCCCACATGTATTCTGATGCATTTCATTGGCCAAGAGACCGAAAATAGGTGGAAAAAAATACAAAACGACGTATCCGCTTTCCCAGTCTTTGAAGGGGTTGGGGCCAAACTACTTACATGACATGTTTAAGCAGTATTCTCAAACCAGGTCCCTTAGATCACAACATAAAACAACTACTACTGAAACCGACCGTCAGAACAAAGCAAGGTGAAGCAGCTTTTAGCCACTATGGCACCCATCAAAAACGCCCCAACTATGTTCAGTTGATGTTTATATTGATCTTGCACCCAAAAAATACCCCAATACAAAAAAACTAAAACTAATAAAAACTAAACTAAAACTAAGCATTTTCCAAAAAATAAAACTAAGCATTTTCCAAAAAATAAAAACTAATCAAAACTAGCAAACACACACTAAAAACTAATTAAACCTTAAATTTGAAAACAAAAATTGAAAACGAAATTGAAACTAAAACTATTATAACCTTGTTAGACGTGAGTCATTTTTTCAATAGGACATAAAGATGCAAATTGGAATTGCAGAAATGTACTGTGGTGTGGATGAGAACATCTTTCCACACAGCAACATGTGTATACTTGTATACTGTACCCTTGATGTTTTCCAACTGCTGCTCAAGAAACCTGCAACAGAATCCCACCACTATTTCTCAGGCTGAAATGAGTGTGCCTGTGTTCTGAATGGTCCTCATCTATTTCCTTTACGAGTGTTGAGGCAGCAGTGTTGCCCCCTGGCCAGCCGTATCACTCCTCTCCATTATAGTGGGAACTGGAGGAGAAGGACCGGGGTTATAGCTGTTAAAGCCTGCTAGTACCTGGTGCTACCACATTCTATGGCCTGTTGGAGTGGCTGGATCCATGGTCAAAGACACCCCAGGGAATGATGCACACACACTCACACAAACACCCAAGCACACATATTGCACATAAAGGCTGACTCATACTGTATGTAGGGCAAGAACATGCTCTTTTCTTTACATTTTATGTATCACCATTCCCATCTCACTTATACAGCCTATTTCTTTTCTGTTCTGAATTTACTTCAGATTTCCTGCTTGTATTTATTTTGTTGCTCTACACCAGGGGTCTCAAACTCAAATTATTATCTGGGGGCCGCTGGAGGCAGTATCAAAATGAGCAAAAAAAGACAGAAAATGACAAAAAAAAGACAGAAAATTACAGGAAAACACTAAATTACTTTAAAAAGACACAAAATGACCGAAAAAATACACAAAATGACTGAAAAAAACGCAAATTTACTTTAAAAAGACACAAGATGACCCAAAAAGACACAAAATGACTTAAAAAAGACACAAAATTACCCAAAAAAACCACAAAATTACAAAAAAGACACAAAATGACCAAAAAAATACAAAAAATTACTAAAAAGACACAAAATGACCAAAAAATACACAAATTACAAAAAAGACACAAAATGACCAAAAAATACACAAAATTACTAAAAAAAGACACAAAATGATTTAAAAAAAGACACAAAATTACCAAAAAAGACACAAAATTACCCAAAAAAAGGACACAGAATTACCAAAAAAGACGCACAGCTATTTAAAAAAGACACAAAATTATGAAAAAAGACACAAAGTTACCAAAAAAAGTGGACCTTCCACACACAACACAGTAAAGTGCCATTCATACAAAACTCACATTAAACTTTCATATCAAGGTGGGGGCCACAAAATATCGTCACGAGGGCCGCGAGTTTGAGACCCATGCTCTACGCCTTGTCCCTATCTCTCTCTCTTTTTTTTTTCTTTTTGTGCCATGACTTCTAAGTCCGCCTTAAAAAGTATCTGACCCACGGGAAGCTGGCAGCCCTCCACATGCCTGGGCCCCGGGGGGAGAACTGTCTGCTACCAGGCCCTGTAAGGCAGCACACTGCAGGTGTTCCCACTGGCTGACATCAACGTTGCAGCAGAACTACCTCACCTCCACCACTGCTTTGGACAGATGGTGTGTGTGTAGGGTGCTGACTGATCATTTAAGGGGTTGCTATGAAAGAGTGCTGGTGCACTCTGTGGCATTATCCCATCCCCAGCCGCCCAGCTAAAGTATGAAGCTAAGACTCCCATCTGCAGGCTGCGTGCTAACAGCAGAGAATACCACCTCCCCTGTCAGCTCTGGTGACCAGTTTTACATACAATATATGAAGAAGTGACTGATATTTGTCCACTTCTATAAACCCTAGCAAAGGGTATCAAGCATAGACTGTATATAAACAATGGACTCGTTGGTTTGTGGACTCCTCGTTTGAGGCATCGAGTTCAGCGTTACACTCGTCACCATCTTGTTTCTGATACAGGAAGCAGACCATATTTGGACTGTGGAGGAGGAGAGGGATCTGATCACTGACTACAGCCTCTCTACACCTCAACCTGACTGAGAGAAGCTGCTGCTAATTCATGTTAGCATCAACTGGAGCATTAACTGGGATGTTAGCTTTAGCTAGCAAAAAACAAAAACAAACTGTACGTTACTTACCTCAGAAAACTGAGCAGCGACTCCTTGGAGTGTCTGTTAGTCCAACCAAACGCTGAACAAGACATTTTTACTGAACAAAACGTTCAAATAAACTGTTATTAAGTGAAAATACAGTGAAAGGGTCAAAGTTATGAGACCAAACCGCTAAACATTTTTTTCCAATATCTATATAACGTTAAATATAACTTTATTGACACGTTGCCGTGGATACGCATTGCTCTGCTTCTCTCCTGATGGCGGCTCGCCTTGCTAGTGACCTGTCAATCAAAGGTAGCCCCGCCCCAAATCAAATGATTCTTTACCTTCTGTTTTCTTCTAAATGGGGCCATTATTAAAACTATTGACATCAAATTGTCTTGAAGAAGATTTTTTACTAGTGATTGAGACCATAGTGTTGTCCTGAAAAAAAAATCTGAGGTAATAAATCAAGTGCGAAGTTTTCTCATTTTGCATTGAAATGAATGGACAAAAATGTTTTTGCAGCTACTCTTAGCGCCCCCTGCTGGAATTTTCGGTAGAATGCAGCTTAAGGCACGTCCTGGTTTGTCTCCATGCTCAGACCAGGAGGTTGCTGCCTGGTATCAAGACACCAAACTTGGAACCCATCAGCTGATAATCTAGCCTCCTGGTGCAAGGGATGATATTTCTTGGGTTTCATTACAGCCAGCAGCTCTCTGTAACAGACAACTGGGCCAAGACTTCCTTTCCCATGTGCCGGTCATTGTTTACAGTCTGAGTAGGAACTTGAGATGCAAGAATTGAGTTGATGTTGACGTAAGCTAAGCTAATGAAAAGCTAAATCTGCCTTCCAAGATTGAATTTCAACTAAAGCGTCCGCCTCTTTTCTCTGTAACCTGACGTTGCTATTTGCATGATATGTGATCCCCAGATTCCCCGTGTGAACTTATTGAGAGAATACACCTGCTGGGAAAGGGAATTTGCTCTCCACGTGGACTTTTGACCTGCAGTCCACCAACGCCTGCTCAATTTCTACTTGGATTACAAACAAAAACACTTCTAATGCCAAAATGTGGTCCCATTGCCTGCAGATGCTGCATTCATATGCAGAAATCTGTTTATAGAGATTATCACGACACAAACATATTCTTTGTTTCACCTTCATTTGGTCAGTTTTCAAATGCAATTGGCCACCATCCAGCTATTTCCGCTTACTCAGCAATTTCTCAGAATGTGTGGACATGGCTCTGGTACCATGGAAACACCAGGGGACCAGTGGCTCAACTGGAGAAGCTAATTCTTTCTGTCTGATGGTGACAGTAGGTGGGACATGGACCACATGTGTGGCAAGCCACATTAACATAATGGAGATTGCTACAATATAGACACTAGTCGAAGTACTCCCACCCCCCTTCTAAGAGGCAGCCATGTTTTTGGGCCATGGCATACATAAATAGTAAGTATCTGATCCAAACTGCTTGACCATGGGACAATTTCCTCAGAATTATATGTCCACTGCCCTGTATAGTTTCTGTCCACTTACTTTAAAGAGACAGAAAGATGACAGAAAAAACTAAATTACGTATTAAATTACATAAAATTAATAAAAAAAGACACAAAATGACTAAAAAAATACTAAATTACTTAAAAGACACAAAATTATGGAAAAAAGACACAAAATTACCAAAAAAGACACAAAATTACCAAAAAAAGACACAAAATTATTTTCAAAAGACACAAAATTACTAAAAAAGACACAAAATTACCAAAAAAGACACAAAATGACTAAAAAAAAGACACTAAATTACCAAAAAAACACAAAATTACAAAAAAGACACAAAATTACAAAAAAAGACACAAAATGACTGAAAAAACACTAAATTACTTAAAAGACACAAAATTATTTAAAAAAAAAAGACACAGAATTACCAAAAAAAAGACACAACATTACAAAAAAAAGACACAATATTACCAAAAAAACTACACAGAATTACCAAAAAAAAAGACACAACATTATTTTAAAAAAAGACACAAAATGACTGAAAAAACACTAAATTACTTAAAAGACACAAAATTACCAAAAAAAGACACAAAATTACCAAAAAAATAGACAAAATGACATTACATATCATTTCCACTTCTTCCGGTAACAACAACACAGATAATATTAAACACTCCGGTAGCAGCTGCCTTTCTTTTTGCGCTCGATATTCATGATGATGTGAACATAATGATGGTAGAAAGTTGCGGGATAGCGAGCCCCTTAAGCACGACTGCTACCGGGCTGTTCATTGCCTGCCGTGCTGTTGTTGTTGTTGTTGTTGACGTCGTCATAGAAACAAGTGAAACAAAGCTCCAGCTTGCGCAATAAAGGGACCTTCCACACACAACACGGTAAAGTACCATTCATATAAAACTCACATTAAACTTTCATATCAAGGTGGGGGCCACAAAATATCATCACAAGGGCCACAATTGGCCCGCGGGCCGTGAGTTTGAGACCCATGCATTATGCCCTGAAAGGTTTCTGCGTTTATTTCCATTTCCATTTCCATCTGATTCTTCCCTCTCAGGTTATGCCATGGTTTACAGAAATGCTTGTTTTCCTATCAAGGTCACAAGTTAACCAGCATTCATCACTATGACAGTACAGTAATGGTTGAATAGGTTCATAGAAATACTGAATACAATATACAGCTCAGCCTACAACCAAATGGATGGATCACTATGATCCATAAAATATAGCAGTGGTGGCCAACTGTGTGCCACAACGAGTTGGTTTTCACTCCAACTGAGCCCCTCAGCAATGCATCTCACATGACTTCTTCTCCTCTCCTTGAATGATTACTAATCAGTGGTTGGAGTCTTTGATTAGAATGAAAACCTGCAGAAAAGATAAAAATCTGAAAATATGGATCACAGTGTCAATGACTGTTGTAATGTGATATTGAAATGTGATTCTAAATAAAGACAAAATGTCAAAAAAAAAGTAAACCTGCCGAAAGTTGGCTTAATATGACATGTATTGATCACCCTTGCTATATATTATAGTTCAGGGATGGGCAACTAGAGGCCTGGGGGCCGCATACGGCCCGCAGCCTCACTTGAAGTGGCCCTCAGTACAACTACATGTATTTGAGCATGAAATCTTAAAAGTGCAGTGTAAAAATGCACAAAATGGTCTGCTGTTCTTGCACTGAAAAAATAGAAATCACAGTGAGTGGTTATTTATTATTTATTATTATTTATATATGCATTTGAACATGAAATATGTGAAGTTACTGCACTGTAAACATATTTAAAATTTCAGTTTCATCATATCTGGTTAGGTGCACGGTCCTATACGTGGCCCTGTGGTAGTGTCCATGAAAATTTGTGGCCCCTCCAGCATTTAATCACCCATCCCTGTGATAGTTAATAGTGACCCACCCATATGGCCCATAGGGTGAGCCTTGGGTGTGCATTGTCAGTGACACCGCAGGAGGTTCAGGTTTCAAGTTTCACCCCTAATCCTATAAGGCTGCCCACTCAGTGTCTGAACTTCTGTTGGTGCAGTGTTTAGTTATATGGGGCTCATATTTAAGGGCTTATCATGGGTTGGCTGGCTTAGTGTGCATTATTCAAATTTTCATGTGTGAATCTGCAAGCTTAAGAGTTAAAACCCATAAAGCCCTGTTAGAGGGCTATGCCTGTGTTCATACAAGTACAATTATAATACTTAATCATTGTTACTTAGCAAACCAGTGCAGTGGCAGGGATGGGGATCTTCCATTCACACATTATAGTACTCAAAAGAAGGACAAATGAGTGTCCGACTTAAGGCTGCAGGGCATTTAAAAGCCGGACTCTCCGGCCTAAAGCCGGACGAATGGCCACCCTAAACACAACCAACAGTGGAAAGGGCTAGCATTAGCTTCTGACTAGCATTAGCTTCTGACTGCTCCAATCAATTTATCTTCCACTTATAAAGCTCCAGGCCTTAAACAGTACATCTCCCAAACCACGTGCATCAACTAAAATCAAAATAAATTTTTTAATGAGAAAAAAAAATCACATTCACTGCTTTTTATTCCTACTGTGCATGGGATGAGAACAAGTGAAACGAGCATTAGCACAGTCTCCCAGCAGACCTAGCTCTCTGTTGAGAATTACTCACCCCTGACATTTTTTGCACCACCCTAACCACACACACACACACACACACACACACCAGGCTTTCTTTTTCTGTTTTGATTTGGCGTAGCCATTAAACTGCAGGTTGTGCACCTCCCAGAGGGTCTCCACGGGGTCTCAGGACCCTTTCTACCCATTTTTTTTTCAGCATCCTGTCTCGTTTTAATCCCTCACGTTTTAGATACATGGAGAAGGTAATTATCAACCATCAGGGTACTCAGGTCAGCACAATTACACCATTAACATGTCACCCTGGCTGCCTGCATGGAGTTAGCCTCTGCCAATAGCGAGTTGGCACCTGGGCACTAATGAGTAGCTAGGTAATTAGAGGTTGGCTTGATTCTACCTCACTCACAAGCAAACATAAACACACACACACTTCGCTAGAAATGCAACACATATCTGGGTGTGGGTCTGTGTGTCTCTCACTCTTTCTCTCTGCCTGAATAGGTGGGCCGGCCATATGTCGCAGCAGTTGTGCTGCGTTAGTGCAGTGGGCGATATGCTTTAATGAACCTGGTTCTGAGGAGGAAAGAGGAGGGGGCGTGCTTCTGACATTTGTTTTAAATGGTAATTAATGTCAAAGTTTCTGGAGGTGGGAGGGTCAACAGCTGTGGGGGGCATGTGAGGTATTAGCCAGTGGTTAACTTGAGTGACTGATTGCAGGTGTGAATGTGGGAAAACAGTGTTGATTTAAAGTCGGTTTATGCAAAACAAATTGAAGCATAAGCACAAGGAATCAGAAGGGGGATTCTCATGACCATGGTGCAGCTCATAGCAAAAATCTAAGAGCATTGAATACATATTTTCTTTGACCCTTTATAACATATACAACCTAAAGTCACTGTTTACCCTGTTTACCCTTTGATGCACAACATGTGACTAAAGTGACCCGACAGAGTTTTTATGTTCTATATATTTGCAATAAATTATTTTCCTGATTCCGTATTCCAGGTTTTCCTCAGTTAGTTTGTTTTTGATCATCATACATCCTAATTTTATGTGTTCCTTTATTCATTTTTGAATAAAATACCTTTTTGTGTCACTACCCTTCTAATGCACAACATGGGTAAAAAATGACCCATATCCATTTTTTAGCTAAGTAGCTTGTTAAGCTAACTACTTAGCTAACTTCCTGGCTAAGTATTTAGCTAAATAGCTTGCTAAGCTAACATGGGGAATGAATGTGACCCATGTTGTGCATCAAAGGGTTAATATGAATTTATGATCTATTTGAAAATGTTAAGGTATTTTCTGACATTTTTGATTTTTGATTTTTCTGACATATTTTTAGAGACACTGTGAGCAAAACTCATTACCGTAACACATTTTTAAATAAAAAAACAAAACAACGAAAGTTATTTTTTATTTGGCAAGCACTTAAATATGCTCAAGGGTAGCTGGTAATCCCAAAATGTATTTTATTAAAATATACACATATTTTAATGCAAACGATTCTATCATTACCGAAACATTTAACATTTTTTCTCATCAATTTTCATTGAGATTTTTTTCCTTATACATTGTTAAAAACCATTATGTTTGATTATATTCTGTTAAATTAAACATTTTTAAACAAATATATATTTATTTAATAAAGTTTATTAAATATTTATTGTGTATAAGTGTGGGGAAACCATGACATTTTATATCTGGATGCATTATGGTAATGAATTTGTGAATCAGAAATATGTTTAAAAATATAGAAAATATTATTTTAGCACAAAACAATGAATTGTGCCTTATCACAATTGTGAATTATCAATAGATAGATGGATGGATGGATGGATGGATGGATGGATGGATGGATAGATAGATAGATAGATAGATAGATAGATAGATAGATAGATAGATGGCGTATGTAGAGAGACAGAAATTGATGTTTACATAGCCAAACTAGCTCATCTCTACTTTTAGTTTCAGCTCACAGTCTACCGGCCGTGTTGGTGTGTGTGTATGTGTGTGTGTGTGTGTGTGTGTGTGTGTCTGTCTGTGAGAGAGTGTTGCTTGCTGCTTATCTTC
This sequence comes from Centropristis striata, assembly GCF_030273125.1. Lineage (NCBI taxonomy): Eukaryota > Metazoa > Chordata > Actinopteri > Perciformes > Serranidae > Centropristis > Centropristis striata. Next base: position 6,646,962 of record NC_081517.1, on the reverse strand, counting down.
TCCAGTTCTTGCTTTCTGCAAGATTATTTATTTTTACGCCTTATTCCCCCTCATGTCATTCAGCCACACACATCCACTGATTTTATGGTCAATAGACGAGCTGCTGGGGGTCTCTGGGTGGCTCCGCTGTCCCCCGGCTCGTAGCCAGATCACCGGCGTTACAGCAGTGAGCGGTAGCGGGGCTAGTTGGTAGATTAGGCTTTTGCCAAATCCTGTCGGAAACAAGGCTAAAACATCCTTTTTGGTGGTGAAACAGGAGAGTAAAGTCAAACGTTGTTCTTTTTTAAAATAAACTTTGGCTCTAAACTATCTAGAACACTGTCTACAGCTAGATCCAAAGAGAGCTTCTCATCTGCTGCAGCCATGTTGGATCCGTAAGAAAACTACAAAACTACAAACTTCAGTCTGTCCAATAGTACGCGTCATCGTCTTGCCGTCCCTCCCCGTTCTGTGATTGGATCCCTAAAACAGGGGTAAGAAACGGCCGTAGTTGCCAGACCGTTTCGCAGTTCAAAATGAAATTGAGCGTGAAAGGCAGTATGGGTATACCCAGGCTAACATTACTCATCCCCGAAGGGAAATTCAGTTGTCACAGCAGTCCAGTATTTAACTACAATTAAATACAAAAGAATAAAATACAGAGGTAGAATAAATAAACATAACTTAGACTGGCTTCATGAGAATCACCCAGAGGGTTTTTCTGCTTAATTTTATTGTATTATGTAACAGTTTTTCTTCTTTTCTAGGACCTGGGAACTGGCATCAAGACTTGCAACTACTCTTGCAAGTACAGGGTGTTTCACTTAAGTACACGCCTGCTTATAGACCTTATCTTTTCACAGGAAAATTGCCACCCTTACGATATCATAACAGCTTGACTGTGATATCACACAGTTCCTGGCCCTGGAGTGTCATTAGAGGTGGAAAAAAAGAAGCTCTGCTGCTTCACATTATCTGTCACATTCTCTATACTTGTCACTTTACTTTTTATCACGCTCAGTCCCAGTTTTTTCGGACTGTAAAATATGTAATGATACAGTGTAAAATTCATTTGTAACGCCTGTCACTGGCATTCAGCCGCAGTGAGAATCAAATGGATGCAAGGACACAGTGGAAAATGTACAAATATCATCAAAACATCTTGTACTCAGTGTTTCCCAGTGGTGGTGCGACAAAAGCCCAGGCAGCTCCTTATATGTAGCAGGAGCTTCTGTGATACTGTCACAGTACACTGAGTTGGATTCATCACTGGAGATCACTCACTATCAAACCTAGTGAAAAAAAAGATTTGTATTAATGTTGAAATATGGGGGATGCCTGGGTCTGAAAGTGTTCCCAGTGGTGAGGGAAGTAAAACTCAGTGGAGCGTACAATGACTAAAAACCAAGAAGATACAAATCAAACCTGAGCAATTTTGTAGAATAATGCAGAAGCAGCTTACATTTATGAAACGGTGTCTCTGAAACCAACTACACAAGGGTTTTAAAACCTAACTACCTAACCTAAAAACCTAAAACCTAACTACACAAGGGTTTGGACCCCAGGAAGACTAGCGAACTGCCACGGCACAAGCTAATGGGGATCCTTTAATAAAAACATAAAACAATCAAAATTTTAAAAGTGATTTTTAAAATTATTTTTCCACCAGTGCTATTTATCATAATAACGAATAATAATATAATGAAACTAGATGGCAAACGAAAAACACAAAAAATAACAAAAAACACAAAAAGCACAAAAAACTGAAAAAATTACAAAAAAACACAAATAATACCCGAAAAATCATAGAAAAAACAGTAAACACAAAAGATTGCATGAGCCGGAGCAAGACTTCTTCGTGACGTTAAAAAAAGACACAGTTGACTAAAAAGAGACACAGCTGACTAAAAAGAGACACAGAAAGAAACATAATGACTTAAAAAAAGAGACAATAGACACAAAATGACTAGAAAAAAGACACAAAATGACCAAAAAAGACACAGAAGGCACAAAATGATAAAAAAAAAAAAGTGACAAAATGACAAAAAAAGACACAAAATGACCAAAAAAGGACACAACAACAGACACAAAATGACAAAAAAGACACAACAACAGACACAAAATGACCAAAACAGACACAAAAGGACTCGAAAAAAGACACAAAATGACCAAAAAAGACACAGAAGCCCAGAATTATAAAAAAGAGACAAAATGACCAAAAAAGACACAAAATGCCAAAAAAGATACAAAATAATTAAAAAAAAGACACAACAACAGACACAAAATGACCAAAAAAGACACGAAAGGGATTAAAAAATGGACAAAACAGTCCAAGACTCCATAGAGTAAAATATGTTGAAACGCACACTGCAAAATTAGAAAAATCTCTGCAAAAAAGTAAAATCATTTTACACTTGTTGTGGTGATTTTTACCTTTGCTGAAAAAGAGTTGACGCACTAAATTGGACATGGAAACTTCCGGAAAAGCCAAAACTTTAATGAAAAGCAGACATCAGGGCTCCATGCTGCTTCGTTTTTACGTCATGACGTCATGAAGAAGTCGTGCACCGGTGCGTTTGTGGACTCCAGAGGGTTAAAGCTCAACACTCAGTACCTGCCCAGCACCATGCAGCAGACAGGCAAAGGTATCAACAAACTGGTGGAGCATTTAGCAGCTAAAGAGCCAGTTATTTCCTGAGTTGATCAAGAGTGAAGTTAATAGGACAGTGATTATTGGACATGCATTCATCAGGTGGACACAATCAGGACTCCACATGAATGCTGATGTTTCTCTATGTCTGTCTGCTCCGTGTGTAAATAAGCCTGTTTGCTAGAACGTCCACCATATCAATATATTTATGAGGTGACAGTGTCAGTGTTGTTTGCAGATTGTTGCGCTTCCCCAAGTGGCCAAGAAAACATCAATGAAAGCAGGATGAAGAATAAGCAGTAAAACCACAGCAAAAACTGTTACAAGCCCAATTCCAAATTGTGTACACTGCAAAAAAAGGGTGTCAAAAACAAGATAAAAACACTAAATCTGAGGGAAATTATCTTGCTGCATGGACAGATAATTTCACTTATGTAAAAATAATTCTCGAATTAAGATTGTTTAATCTAGAAATAAGCATGTTGAACACTTAAAATAAGAAATTAACTCTTAAAACATGATTTATTATCTAACACTTCTAAATGTGGGTGTTTTTATCTTTGTAAGAAACAAATTATTTGCAGTGTAAAACTTGAATTGAAATTAAAATTCAGAATTGAGGGTATATTTGCACAAATAAAAGTTCAGTTTGAACATGTATATATATATATGTATATATATGTATGTATGTGTGTGTATATATGCATATATATATATATATATATATATACACATATATATAGGTGTATATATATATTTTATATATATATATATATATATATATATATATATATATATATATACCTTTTTGGATTCTGGGATGTAAAATATATAATCTGAATTTCTAGAAAGTAAAAGTAATCATCATCAAAACGCCCCCTTTAAGAGTTGTTTACTGTTATGTCACATCGAAAGGGCTTATTAAGAATGAACTAGAGGCTTTAATTGCCATATAATTACAGTGTAGTAAATATTTCCATAATAAGCAGCATAAGCAACTAATTGTGTCAGGGAATGTCATGTTTTATTGATTTGTCTTTGTTTCTTTCTTTGAAATCTCTCTCCCTGCCTCCCTCTATCATGGAGATCACCTCATAACTCACTCAAGAGCTCTCCAATCAATCATGCTGCATTTGGGTAAATACATTTGTGATTCATCTTTGTTGAAATCTGAGGCTCATCCCCTGTGTAAATACCTCCTCCTTTGTAAACGGAGAGATTAATCTGACCAGCTCTCTCCTCTCAGTCATATGAGAAGGAAACCTAAACTGCTGTGAATCACAGTTATTTAAGAATGCTGTTAATGCCACCTAGTACATAGTAAATACAGGAAAAAGGTCCTGTGTTAGTGCATATTGACAAGAGTTAGACTAGTGCATATTACTGCAACAGAAATATTGCTATGCAGTTCTCTGGCTAGCTGCTACTACTACATGAACTGTTACAGTTTACATCATAGGCGAAGCCCCGAACATTACTGTTATACTGTGGATTTTTTCTTCTTCCGCTTCCGGACGCAATTTCATCCCGCTACTGGTCCTACAACTTGAGGAGTTGTAGGATTTTTAAGCGTCTTCTTCTCCGGCATAATTTCACCTAGAGACTCCATTCAAACTTTAAACAGTAGACACAAGTCTTGTGTATTGGTGTATTAATCCACGTTTCGATAGGTCATATAGTTTTTTATCAATCCCTGTTCAATGACCGTGATCATTTTTGGAGAAATTCTGAGATTATAATGGGTGTGTGTTGCACGGAATGTTCGTGTCACAGTGTGTGACATCATCGCCAGAGTGTAGAGGGAGAGAAAAAATTGTCAAAAAATACATTTCAAAACTGCGCTCCAGGCCGCAAATTACACTTTACAGAAATAATTTATACATAGAAATGTAGGAAAATTAGTCTTCTCACTCACAATCCTCTGGTAAAGCTGTCAGAGTTATAGTTTGGGCGTAGGACGCACAGATGCGGCACCAACACCACCAACAGCCCCATTGGCTCCCATATTAAAAAACGCAGGAAGATTTCTGAAAAAGGGAGATGTAACAGTTTTTTTAGATCGCTCTAACAAAGCTATTTTTTCATTTTTCTAAAAAAAAAAACATATGTAGACGTTCAGGAAGAACTCGGGACGCTCAAAGTGAAGTCGGATCAATGATAGGTATGATGATTTTGCCAAAAATGCTTTCTGTTCGAGGCCAGAAATTCCAGTCTGTCCACCTCTGGCTGCTGCTACTGTTCCAGGACATTCAGGTGGCAGTTAATTCTGTTGATTGCTCTGCTCTGATTGTGCACACTCCTCCAGATACACATGTTTCACACACACACACACACACACACACACACACACACACACACACACATATTTTGAGGTTAAAGGGCATAGTTTGAAATCTCTGAAGAATCTCATCATAGTGTACACACACCGGCAGTAGCCCCCGTGGCCCTTTCAGAATTTCCCCAGAGGAAATTTTCTAGTTACTTTTTTGTAATTATGTGTCTTTTTCTGGTCATTTTTTGTATATTTTTTTTTAATAATTAAATATATATATATATATATATTTATAATTTTGTGTCTTTTTTGGTAATTCTGTGTCTCTTTTTGGTCATTTTGTTTCTTTTTTAAATAATTTTGTGTCTTTTTGGTAATTCTGTGTATTTTTTGGTCATTTTGTGTCTTTTTTGGTCATTTTGTGTCTTCTTTTAAATAATTTTGTGTCTTTTTTAATAATTGTGTCTTTTTTAAAATAATTTTGTCTCTTTTTTGGTAATTCTGTGTATTTTTTGGTAATTTTGTGTATTCTTTGGTCATTTTGTGTCTTTTTAAAGTAATTTAGTGTTTTTTAGTCATTTTGTGTCTTTTTGTTTCATATGAGAAGGAAACCTAAGCTTCTGTGAATCACAGTTATTTAAAAACAGTGTTAATACCACCCCTTGCCCTCCTGTCGACTGGTGAGGTGGCTCATTGCTATGCACACGTGCATGGAAATAAAACTTGCGTGCATCATTCATGATGAAACACACAATCACATGCCCGAACATAATCTCACAAAGACCCACATTCCTGCAGAAATAGTGACTGACAGAGCGCACAAATGTCAGCGCTGACATCCTCTATCCCTTCCTTTAGATGTGTGTGCACCTCTTGCTCTGCACTGGCTTAGTGTTTGTGTGCAGGCTGTGTGTGTGTGTATTTATACCATTTCCTTTTTGAGATTATGCATATGTGTGTATTCATACATATGCATGTGCCCGTGTCTATCACTGTCTTTGTCTCCGTGCCTGTCTCTAGCTCCTCGCCCTCCGGATCCACCAGCCGTATTAGCATTAGCCTCTCCGTATGCTGCGGGGATGGGACAGATCTTAGCCAGGGAGGAAATGAGGGATGGGATAAATGAGGGGGAAAGAGGTCAGCGTTGTCAGAGGAGGATGAGGGTGTGAATATTGTCATGCAGAGAGCACGTGGGAGTGGGACTTGGTAGCCAGAGATCAGGATAAAAAGAGGAGTAGATGGGAAGCCAAGCGAGCGATTGTCAAGTAGGGAGAGAGGGAGGGAGAGGCAGGTCTTAGCGGGAGTGTGGCTAAGTGGAGGGGGCATGTCTCGGTGTCACTCACTTTGAGTTGAGTTTAACTAGTCAAAGCCAGTGTACCATGTGAGTCTCACACTAAGGTTACACTGTCAGAGGAAATATCTTCCCTTTAAAGACAATTTACATCGGAATTCTACATGATTATAACACATTTCAAATGGTTCTTTTGGCTTTTTTTTGTCTCACTGAAAATTGGTGGTTCATTTAAACCATGGGTCTCAGACTCGGCCCTTGTGACAATATTTTATTTATTATTATTTATTGATTCATAGGTTTAATGTGAGTTTAATATGAATGGTCCCTTTATTGCTCATTGCTCTTATTTTGTTTCACTTGTTTCTATGACGACGTTAACAAAAAGAAAGGCAGCTGCTACGGGACCGTTTATTATCTGCCCTGTTGTTGTTACCGGAAGAGGTGGAAATGTTATGTAATGTAATTTTGTGTCTTTTTTGGTAACTTTGTGTCTTTTTTTAGTAATTTTGTGTCTTTTTTTTTTTTTTGTAATTTTGTATCTTTTTTGGCCATTATATTTCTTTTTTAAGTAATTTAGGTTTTTTTCTTTCATTTTGTGTCTTTTTTTGTAATTTTGTGTCTTTTTCTAATAACTTTGTATCTTTTTTTGGTCATGTTGTGTCTTTTTAAAGTAATTTAGAGTTTGTTCAGACATTTTGTGTCTTTTTTTGTCATTTTGTCTTTTTGGGTAATTTTGTGTGTTTTTTGGGTAATTTAGTTTTTTTTTCTGTCATTTTGTGTCTTTTTAATACTGCCCCCCAGGTAATTTGAGTTTGAGACCCCTGATTTAAACCCATAAATTCACTGTCCAGTGGCTCTTTGACCTCCTCTATGTGTCAGGTTACAGCAACAGTAGTGAACAGAATGATTGCTGATATTTTATAGCAACGATCCCATCCTTAATCTTGGCGTCAGTCTACCAAGCTGTAAATGTAACACTGACAAATGTGTTTGCATGTAATTGCTTATTTACACCTTCAGCAGACGCAGAGCAACAGTAGTATTCGTTTGAAGTTGTGTTTCTGCCCCTAGGAGGAATGTAAGCGTGATTTTCACTCCCTTTTTAGCTCCAGTTTTGGTCTCCACCAACTCCTGGGGGAAATATCTGGCTGTTGAGCTGCTAAAATGCTCCACTGTGTTCACTGGATTCACATTCTCCCATTGAGTTGGGAAGTTGTTCTTCCAACAGGAGCAGCGGTGTGTTCAGGAGTCGTAACAACATGGAAGCTAGAAAGAAGCGATTTCGAGCGATTTGACAACACATTGACAGCTGTTTCCTGTATTTAATCAGGTGAGTTGAAATTGAGTATTAATTGTTTTTTCACTCGGTGGTGATAAATACTCACATTTGCCTGTTGCTGGAGCAACAAAGTACATAGTAAATACAAGAAGAAGGTTCTGTGAGTACTGCGAGAGAAATAGTGCTATGCAGTTCTCTGGCTAGCTGCTACTAGCCACTAGCCTGTTACAGTTTACATCATAGGTCTCAAACTTGCGGCCCGCGGGCCAATTGTGGCCCTCATGACGATATTTTGTGGCCCCCACCTTGATATGAAAGTTTAATGTGAGTTTTATATGAATGGCACTTTACCGTGTTGTGTGTGGAAGGTCCCTTTAATTACTTTTTTTTGTAATTTTGTATCTTTTTTTGGTAATTTAGTTTTTTCCTGTCATTTTGTGTCTTTTTTGGTCATTTTGTGTCTTTTTTGTCATTTTGAGTCTCTTTAAAGTAATTTAGTGTTTTTTCAGTCATTTTGTGTCTTTTTTGTAATGTTGTACCTTTTTTGGTCATTTTGTATCTTTTTTTGGTCATTTTTTGTCCTTTTTTTTTTAAGTCATTTAGTGTCTTTTTTTAGTAATTTTGTATCTTTTTTCAATCATTTTGATACTGCCTCCAGCGGCCCCCAGGTAATTTGAGAGACACAAAATGACTAAAAAAAGACACAAAATGACCAAAAAAGACACAACAACAGACACGAAAAGACATGAAAAGGATTCAAAAAATGGACAAAATAGCCCAAGACTCCATAGAGTTAGGGACCTCAGTATGCACAAATATTCAAATACAGTAGGTGGAAATAGCAAATTTGTACTACATGAAAAAAACTATGTGTTCTTTTTTGCCTGATGCACATGGTGCCTATAGATTCCTTAGATGTTCTAGTTTTATATGATGCCAATATATCCAGTATATTCCTAAAAGTGATTCCGCCACAGCCTTCCTTGAATCTGACTCACCTATTCAGAGGTAGATGCTAAATTGGCACTCATTTTTCAAGGAAAACTATGCTGCAATTGGACTAACAGAGTAACAGATAGAATAACTGTTTTTAATGCCATAAAAAGGAAAGTGACACAGCCATGATATGACATTGAAATAACTCTTTGGAAAAACTGTTTTCCCCTCATCTCCTGGGACCTGTGCTCCAACTCATCAAATACAGTACAAAATAAAAAATAAATAAGATGAAGAAGTGTCACTTCAACCACTATAATTATTTTTTTTAATGGAATCCTTGGGTCAGGGCCTTTTTTTTGTTAATTCAAATTTCATTCACCTGGCCCTCCTTTAGGATAGAAGAAGGTCCCTGACCAAAAGCGTATACATACAATAAAGGATCCCTTAGCTCCGGCACCTTAACCCAACCTTTATCTGTAAGCATTGAGCTGTTTTTTATTGGGCTCATACAGTGAGTAAATACACTTTCAATAGATATTTTAACACTCTTAACCATGGCCATCATGTACTTCCTTCACTACTGTAGTTAACTTTTCACATTGGTGAAAAAACATGCTCACAGTATCCAACTTATGACAAAGTTGATACGACGGATTTTGGACAAATAATGAAGCAGAGAGCAACTAAAACATCTCTCTGTCTGTGCATTTATATATATTTTTTATATTTTATTGTTACTTTTAATCTAAGTCCTTTGCTATAAGTTTAAAGGTCCATTCTGACCTCCTGAGTATGTAACAGTCAGCTTCAAGCCAGAGACTCCTTGGAAAGTAATAACTTGCTACTTTGGGATTTGTCTGAAAAGACACAAAATTACCCAAAAAAAGAAACAAATTGATCACAAAATGATGAAAAAAGACCCAAAATGACCAAAAAATTACATAAAATTAAGCAAAAACCGACTCAAAATTGGCCACAAAGTGATAAAAAAATGTCCACAAAAAGACACAAATTGACCAGAAAAGGCACAAAATGACTAAATAAAGGAAACAAAATGACCAAAAAAAGACACAAATTCACCAGAAAAGACACAAAATGACAAAAAAAGACAAAATGACAAAAAAAAACACAAAATGCCCAAAAAAAGACGTTAAATTACCAAAAAATTACATAAAATTAAGCAAAAAAGGACTAAAAATTGACCACAAAATAACAAAAACTGACCAAAAAAGACACAAAATGACCAAAAAGACTGAAACACATGAACACTTTAACACAGTGGAGACAGGGCTGACTTCCAAAATGATTTGGCGACCCCCAGAAATCATCTCACGACCCCAATTGGGTTCAGGACACCAAGGTTGAGAATAGCTGCTGTAGTGTGTCTATAGAAAACTATTGAATGCCTGCTCATGCCTCATTTGAAGTCTCTGGACAATCTAGGAAAATTGGTGGTCAAATACATCACACTCAATCATTGACTGCCCAAGTAGTCTTCAGCTTGGCTGCTTTTTTTTTTATTTATTTTTTTTACCTCTGTTTAATTTACTTGAGCACCAAGATGTGCTCAAAGTGCACAATCTACCTGTTATTGCTAAATTTATATTCTGTTTGTGTGCTTGTTCTCATTTTGTCTCATTTTCCCTGTGCTGTTGCTGCTCCGACAACCTTATTTCCCATAGAAATCATTAAGGTTATTTTGATCTTATTGAAAGGTTAATAGAATAAGTAAAATATTAAGAACACCTCACAGATATCTGCCACAAGTGATACAGTCCCTTAGTAGTTTAAGACAGTCGGTCCCCTTGGATGGTATCAGCATCACTTGGTGAGGTCTGATTTAATCTCTGTGTTCAGTCAATCATCCAGGTTGAGGAAATAACACATTTAAAATCTCATCACACAACATTCAAATATAGTAAGCATGTCTATCTTCTGAATTATATACATTTTGATGTATTATTATGTTCCTTTTTAATACAGATTACGATACCTGAAACTTGTACATCAACCTATACCGAGTACTGATCATATACCAATGCATTTAAAAATAGGGTAACACTTTACTATTCAACATGAATTAGTTTCTTATTCGCATGTAAATAAGTAACATATTGGCTCTTAATTAGTCATTATTAAGTAGTTATTAATGCCTTATTCTGCATGGCCTTATTATACAACCAGTAAGCCATTAATAAGAGTTTTCCCTCAATAATCTCAGAATTATTGCTTATTCGTAGTAAGTAAGGAAGTTGTTGTATATGAGTTTGGCGCAAAGTGACTTATTAAGATTAACCAATTTCTTAATTCTCTCTTGTAAGTTCTTTACACACAAACACAGATTTCTCAAAGCTAAGCCAAAGTTTAAGGTGTTTCTAATTGAATTCAACTAACTTCTTAAGTCTCTCAGAATTGTAAAAGACAAAAAAATGAATTATTTCTTCAATATAATGACAGCCTGATGAATGTATAACCTTAATTTCTAATAACTATATGATTTTTTATCATTATCAATGAATGCACAAACTTTATGTACTCCGTACTCTCTGCATGACCAATGTATGTACCTATTTTTCTTTTGTTTTTTAATTATTTATTAATTTTTTACTACTATTTCTCCTGATTAGTTCTTTGTTTCGTGACATTTGTTTCTTGTAATCCCCTTTTGTCTGACCTCATGATTGTAATGTTTCTTAATTGTCAATAAAGACAAAAAACAAACAAAAAAATGTGACACATTAAGATCGTAACTAATATACAACAACTTCCTAACTTACTACTTATAAGCAATAATTCTGAGGTTATTGAGGGAAAACTCTTAGTTAATGGCTTACTGGTTGTATAATAAGGCCATGCAGAATAAGGCATTAATAACTACTTAATAACGACTAATTAAGAGCCAATATGTCACTTATTTGCATGCTAATAAGCAACTAATTAATGTTGAATATGTGTTCCCTAATCTAAAGTGTTACCAAAAAAAGAAACCCTGTATGAAGCATGGATGCCATGGAACTTTATTTTGCGTTGGACATTGAGTAAACTCTTAAGAGAGATAAAACAGGTATGAGATGGCTCACTCATTAGCTACAAAAAATACAATCACTGCATCCGAATCAATGATGGAAGAAGATAACAAGTGATGGTGGAGATACACTGGATCTGCTGGAACATGTCAAGTTGTCAAATCCTATTCATATTCTATGGATAGCCTGAGATCCGTTCACGCATTGCATGATGGACACAAGGTGACAGGTTGGTCAGTCAACTACAGCTGACTGTTTCTGAATTTACATAAACACGACTGGACCTCAACACAATGCAAATGGGACCCATCCAATGCACCAGGGTCACAAAACTCAGATCAAACTGACAAACTGGGCAGTACTGATCAAATAAGAGTCAAGATTCTGGTAATGCATTGCATTTTTACACCACAAGTATTTTCAGAAACATAATTTAGTGTAATGTTTACAGTGAAATAAGAATGTTGAAGTCCGCCAGCCATGTTGACGCTAACGCCAGACTATATCACAAATGAGATACAGTCTGGAGACCACCTATTCATTTCTCCGCAAAGGATTCGTGGTTCACGATCCTCCAGAGCCGTTTATTGGGCGCTACGAATGTCTATCATAAGCGTCTGTACATAGCTCTTAGCCAATCGTATCAGTTATACCAGATGACGTATGTAGAGCAACAGAAATTGATGTTTACATAGCCAGACTAGCCCATCTCTACTCTGAGACTAAAATGCTCAATTCTGCTTCTGGAATGTTTTTCTGCAGCATGTTCTGGCTCTGGCTGCTCTGTAGTTTCAGCTCACAGTCTACTGGCTGTGTTAGTGTGTGTGTGTGTGTGTGTGTGTGTGTGTCTGTGAGAGAGTGTTGCTTGCTGCTTTGCTTATCCAGTTCTCGCTTTCTGCAAGATTATTTATTTTTACGCCTTATTCCCCCTCATGTCATTCAGCCACACACATCCACTGATTTTATGGTCAATAGACGAGCTGCTGGGGGTCTCTGGGCGGCTCCACTGTCCCCCGGCTCTTAGCCAGATCACCGGTGTTACAGCAGCGATCGGTAGCGGGGCTAGTTGCTAGTTGGTAGGCCAAATCCTGTCGGAAGCAAGGCTAAAACATCCTTTTCGTGGTGAAACATGAGTTTAAAGTCAAACGTTCTTCTTTTAAAATCAACTTTCACTCTAAACTATTTAAAACGTCGTATACAGCTAGATCCAAAGAGAGTTTCGCGTCTGCTGCAGCCATGTTGGATCCATAAGAAAACTACAAAACTACAAGCTTCCGTCTGCCGAGTAGTACGCGTCATCGTCTTGCCCTCCCTCCCCATTCTGTGATTGGATCCCTAAAAGAGGGCTAAGAAACAGCTGTAGTTGCCAGACTGTGTTGCAGTTCGAAATGAAATTGAGCGTGCAAGGCAGTATGGGTATACCCATAGTTTATTGGTATTGGAACAAATCTACTTTAATGTATATAATCAGTCCTCTCATCAAGATAGAGGTAACCTTGCCAACATGCAAATGTGAAATACATAATTATATATCTAAATGTGAAATACAAGACCCAGGCAAGACTTTAATGGTTCATGATTGGAAAGTTAACTCAAGGCAATCATTTTTTACCTTGACAAGAAATCAATGGCATGGTTGCTCCATATTAGAAAAATAAAATGTCCACACCAAATAGAATTAGGAGCCTCTCTTTGAACCACCATTGTGCTCCTGAGGGATTGAATCAAAGTATCTTTTCTGTGTGGAAATCCAAGGACAGTGCCAGCTGGGGACAAAGCACCAACTCTGGTTAGTGTCCCTGAGAAAACATGAAATTCTCTGACTTACAAGGTTTCTTATCACATGTCTTAGCAGGTTTGTTTTTGAGGAATTTGTTCAAAGTCCTTGAATTACAAAAGCATTTGGCACAGGAAGAACCAGATTGTTATATCAGAGAGTGTAACAGGCAAAATAATTGGCTAATTGTTGCCTGTTATCCATTTCTTTCTCTTGGTGAAACGTAGGGAATGATGTAGCATCTGTCAATGTTTCATAACTTCAGCAGTTGGTCATCAACAAGTCTTGTCACCAATTTTCTTCTTGTTCCTGAATCCTGATTCTCTTTTTCTCTTAATATCATGAGGTTTACCTTGAAGAAACTCCTGAAGACCCAGCATCTTCAGAGAGCATCTTCTCTCCTAGCACCACACAACAACTCTACTCCTTAACTCTATGGAGTCTTGGACTATTTTATCCATTTTTTTTATCCTTTTCATATCTTTTCGTGTCTTTTTTGTCATTTTGTGTCTGTTGTTGTGTCTGTTTTTGGTTATTTTGTGTCTTTTTCTGTAATTTTGTGTCGTCTGTCTCCTTTTTCCAGTCATTTTGTGTCTTTTTTTAGTAATTTTGTGTCTTTTTTCTAGTCATTTTGTGTCTTTTTATGTGTCTTTTTTGTCATTCTGTGTCTTTTTTGGTGATTTTGTGTCTGTTGTTGTCTTTTTTTTGGTGATTTTGTGTCTTTTTTGTCATTTTGTGTCTTCTGTCTATTTTTTCTAGCCATTTTGTGTCTTTTTTCTAGTCATTTTGTGTCTTTTTTAGTCATTTTATGTCTTTTTTGGTCATTTTATGTCTTTTTTGGTCATTTTGTGTATTCTGTCTTTTTTGATCATTTTGTGTATTTTTTTCTAGTCTTTTTGTGTCTTTTTTGGTCATTTTGTGTCTTGCTTGTCATTTTATGTCTTTTTTGTGTCTTTTTTGGTCATTTTGTGTCTTTTTTCTAGTCATTTTGTGTGTGTTTTTGGTCGTTTTTTGTGTCTTTTTTTGACGTCATGAAGAAGTCGTGCTCCGGCACTTTCGTGGACTCCAGAGAGTTAAACAATTGTCACTAGCACTTATTGCTGCACTAACGGCTCTTATTGCACTATACCTTGTTTGTTCTCCTTTTCTCCTGTAAGTCGCTTTGGATAAAAGCGTCTGCTAAATGACTAAATGTAAATGTAAATGTGATGAGGTTGTAGGCAATACTCAGCCCTTCACCTGACCCACCTAAACATCTTGATCCGCCCCGTCTGGTGGAGGAATGCTTCCTCAAAATCACCAAAGTAAAGTTAAAAGTGAAGAAAATAAATGAAAGGATGTACATAAACTGAATGGATGGCCACTTATGTTGAAGAGGGAATATTAAGGGAGTGTTGGACAAGATGACTGAGTGCTAGAGCTGTGGCTTTGAGATGCAGAGAAAATGAGGGCTATGTCAGAGACTGCGCTGGTGTCAGATGGATTTACATAAGAAACACAGCGATCTAAGAGCAGCCAGAACCCGGCTTTACTGAAGGGGCTCAGCTCGGGCTGCTATGGCATGACATGACACAAGACCTGATTCCAATGCAGAGGGTCTTAAGCACTTCGAAACAAACGTGAGCACACAGGAGGAACATGTGAGTTGTTTCCAGTATATCACCAGTTGGGAGAAAGCAGTGTTTTAGTCAGTTTATCCATTTTCATCCACATGACCATGTTCGAACATGGAACATGGTGGCAGAAGGCTTATTAAAGTAGCCCAGGTGTCCTTCTCCACTACTATTTTATCCATTTTTTAGTCCTTTTCATGTGTTTTTGTGTCTTTTTTGGTCATTTTGTTTCTGTTGCTGTGTCTTTTTTGTCATTTTGTGTCTTTTTTGGTCATTTTGTGTCTGTTGTTGTGTCTTTTTTTTAGTTATTTTATGTCTTGTTTTTGTCATTTTGTGTCTTTTTTTGGTATTTTGTATCTGTTGTTGTGTATTTTTTTTGTCATTTTGTGTCTTTTTTGGTCATTTTGTGTCGGTTGTCTTTTTTAGTTATTTTGTGTCTTTTTTGTAATTTTGTGTCTTTTTTTGTCTTTTTTGGTCATTTTGTGTCTGTTGTTGTGTCTTTTTTTAGTTCTTTTGTGTCTTTTTTGTCATTTTGTGTCTTTTTTTTGGTCATTTTGTATCTGTTGTTGTGTCTTTTTTTGTCTTTTTTGGTCATTTTGTGTCTTCTGTGTCTTTTTTGGTTATTTTGTGTCTTTTTTTCTAGTCTTTTTGTGCCTTTTTAGTTTTAGTCAGTTGATCCATTTTCATCCACATGACCATGTTTGAACATGGAACATGGTGGCAGAAGGCTTATTAAAGTAGCCCAGATGTCCTTCTCCCCCACCACATCTTCACCCAGATATCCCAAGGTGTTCCTCATAGAATGTAATATTTACTATAATTAATTTCAGTGGAATCAGCAGTGCATGCCCTCCGTAGGCAAAGTAAATCTGTGTACATTTCTTCAAAGCTCATTTACCTCGGATAAACTTTGGCATGAATTTGATCCGTGAACCAGTAGCAAGCCGTGTTGGCGTTGCTGACCTTTGAGGGAGCTGAGAGCTGAAAGGTCCAAAATAGAGGAAGCTATCAGAACTTGTAGCTCCATTTTATTCACTTTTATTTAACCCCTACATTTATAAACTGCTCCACAAAATAGGAACGGTTTGGAGACACTTATGACTCTCATAATTCTGTCTTTTGTATAAACTGTGTGAACTAATTTGCCCCCAAGTGACCAAGCTAACAAGCTAACAGACAGTTTTCCACTTAAATAAGTCTTTATTGAATGAAAGGATTTATAATCCTAAGAACAAATGCCATGGGGGTGTAAACGGCCCAGAATGGAGAAAATAAAAGGACCCTCAAAAAGCTATTATCACTAACTTGTGCTTGTGTGTTTCCTGGCTGGCTCGTGTGTTAAAGGAAGGATCACGAGCTACAGTGGTTCAGCAACTAGCCATACGAGTTGTCTTCACTTCACTCAGCTAATAGAACACAGACTTACTGTGGATCATTTTCAATGTGCCTCTTTCTTGTGTGACAGAACCTTAGGGGTGTAATGGTATGTTTATTTTTCCCAAACTACTTTGTCCCCCTGAACTACTCGGCCGTCCCGAACTACTCGGCCGTCCCGAACTACTCGGCCGTTCCTAACTAATCGTTCCTCCCGAACTACTTAGTCCTCCCGAACAATTCTGCCGTTCCGAACTACTCGGTCCTCCCGAACTACTTGGCCGTTCCAAACTACTTGGCCGTTCCAAACTACTCGGCCGTTCCAAACTACTTGGCCGTTCCAAACTACTCGGTCCTCCCGAACTATTCGGTCCTCCCGAACTATTCCGCCATCCAAACTACTCGGCCCTCCCGAAATACTCGGTGGCCCCGAACTACTCAGCCTGCTTGAACTATTCAACTGCCACAAACTATTTCATCCAGGACAAGTAGCCATTTTTTTTAGGGTTTTGGTCAAAGGGAATACCCTCCAATGTTGCATAATGAACAGTGGATCGGTATTCCCTTTGACTAAAACACATCAAAAATCTACTACTTGCTCACATAAACATATATTTTGCAGCATGAGTTTTACTCTGAACGTTCTGGCAGTGCACTTGTTGTCCATCAACTGTACTTTAGCATGCTAGTTAACTGTTAGCCAGGTTAGTCATGCTCAATGGGCAACAATTTGTGTCAAGCTGTACCTGACATTGTTCAAGTGAAGCTGGGTATGTCTGGACTGTACAGTAAGAATTGCGGCCAATGAGTCACCATTGAATGTTAATACTTTTCAAAATAAATGCAAAAAAATATATGTTTTATTTTCTGTATGTGTTGTTTTGTTTTGCAAAACCTAGGTATATACAGTACCTAGATTTTGTACCTTGGTACAGTGAATGTAATACATTAAGTATGCATCAAAGGCATTCTGAACACATATCAGATATCTCATACGCCTCCATGATGCTTTGAGTCTGCACCAGGGTCTCCTCCCATTTCAATGGATTTGCCAGGAGAACCTCTAAAGGAAGATTTTCATAAGATGAATAAACCAGTTTTTTACGTGGAGGATCAGCAGTTCTAGTAGAAGCTCCCTTCAGGTGCCTGAGCATTCTGTGCTTTCTTTTAAGTTTGAGCCTAATCAACCTGTGAAATATTCCAGCCACTCGTGTCAGCCTTCTTGACCTCTTGGCCTTGTGCCCACTTAAACTACCACTGTGCAGGCCCACCACCCATAAGAGGTGCCCTGCCACCACGCCTGGCACCAGGCAAAGGCGCCATCCTTGACATGATGCAGAGACAAGTTCCAGGGATGTGATCACTTCATCTGGCTCCTTTTAACCCTCTGGAGTCCACGAAAGCGCCGGAGCATGACACCTCATGACGTTGCAACGTAAAAACTTCAGCAGCATGGAGCCCTGCTGTCAGCTTCACTCTAAAGTTTTGGCTTTTCCACAAGTTTCCATGTCACATTTAGCCCATCAATTTTTTTTCAGCAAAGGTAAAAACCACCTCGATCACCTCGAAGTGTGACATGATATTACTGAAGTTTTTGCAGAGATTTTATTGAATTATGCAGTGTGCATTCAGCATTTTTAATGCAACCTTTTGTGCTAAATGGTTTTCTGTTTTTTTTCTGTTTTTTTATTTTTTATTTTTTGTGTTTTTAGTATGTTTTTTGTCATATTTGTGTGTTTTATGTATTTTCTTTTCTGTGTGTTTTTTGTATTTTTTTGTGTGTATTTTTGTGTGTGTGTGTGTGTGTGTGTGTGTGTGTTTTTTTTGTGTTCAAAATGTTGATCCAGTAAGTCAAAATGACGTTGTTAAGTCGTTTATACAGGCAGAATGAAAAATAGTCAAAACCCATCAAAATAGCCCCAAACTAAATATAAAAAAGTGGGTTAAAGTGAAAAAAATAATCGTCAGATCATGCTGAAGTTGTGCTAAGAAAATACCAAATACCAAACATGGGTATAGTAAATATTATGTGGTATATCAGACCCCAGAGGGTGAATGTGACATACCAATGAGTCTTTTCCCAACTCCTCATGGATATGTGCTTACCTTTGAGCTGGAAAGATCATTTTGCCTGCTTATTTCCTTAGATGTCAGTCTTTTGGTTCAATACCAAGAGTTCATGGATAAACGTGGTGGTTGGAACATGGATCAATAGTAAATTGAGACCTTTGCCTTCAGGCTCGGCTCCCTCTACACTACATAAGTCCAAAACCATGAAAAACATGCATCCCTGAAGATGCCACTTGTATCTGAGCTGTTGATCTTACCTCATTGTTACTCATGAATGAGAGGACACTTTTCCTTGAGGCAACATTGACATTGAACTATAAACCCAGGAGCTGGCATAAAAAAGCTTTGGAATAAAAAGTGTAAAAGAAAAGGACAAATATTTATATTTCAGGTCTTTTTATACAGGTGTGAAATGCAGTGGAACCATGTTGAATTACACACATACACACACACACACACACACACACACACACACACACACACACACACACACACACACAGAGTTCACCGTTCTTAAAACCTTGCTGGCTTTGTTCTTCACTTGAGTGTGAGAACCTTGTTGTTCTAACGTTGTGTGTCTCTCAGCCTCACACACAAACACAAGGCTGCACAGTTACACATACAAACACATGACACAGATTCACATGTGCACACCAATATAAATGCACACAAACTAATTCATTCTCCCTCTCTCTCTCTCTCACACACACACACACACACACACACACACACACACACACACACACACATACATACACATACACACACCATGCCGCGCCCCACTTCTGTTTAGGGAAAAAAGTAATTACTTTCTCTCCCTGCCTCAATGCCTTCAAAAGCCTCAGTGGGGCGATTCCCCGGTGAGCCAGTGAAATTCACTTAAACAGCTTTTGAGAGAGTAAGCAGTCTTATTGTTGCGCACTGAAACTTTGATTGGAAAGGGAGAAAAAAATGAGAGGAGGAAGAGGAGGGGGAAGGGGAAGATTGGTAAATAAAACTGTTGGCCAGTATTATTTTTCTCTGTCTCTTTTCCCCCATTTCTTTTACCTCACTGAGTCTTTGTTCTCTTTGACGTGGCTAACGACTGCAGGCAGACAACAACGGCAGGTTAAGCAGAGCTGCACAGTATCATGCAGTGTTTTTATAAAACCACATGTGTGTGTGTGTGTGTGTGTGTGTGTGTGGCTTCCTCTGTGTGATGCCGCCACCATAAAAAATCCATATCTCCTCAATCTTTCCAAATCAATTTTCATCACAAGTCTTTATGAGCAGACAACTCTATTTTTGGGATTGCTCAACCTTGACTTTGAACCGCTCATTCGGTCCACTCGCAACACTTTTTTTTTTTCCTGTTGGGGCTCTTTAAGTGGCATCAAAGTCGAGGACACAACGCGAGTAATATCCTGCAGATTCTCACTCGGGGCGGCAAACAGGAGAATCCCAGTGGTGTGCCTCGGGGAGAAAGAGGAATAAATAAATTAACAAAGCTCACTCTGAAGGCTCTGATGATGTGTCCCATGGTGGACTTGGTTGGGACTTCTTTGAGCAAGTTATCATGTACGAGCCTCGTGACACACTGGAGAGATTTGCAGCGCTGTGTTCGGAATTTCATCACGTTGCTGTAGAGCTAATATTTTTGTGAAGTTCTGCAAACAATGTGTGTGCGGCCCTTATGAATACATTAAATGGACATTCCAAGATGCACACACACTCTCAGTGCTCTTGATCATGACTTGTGTGTGTGTATCGGGTGTTTGGAGACTATACAACACTCTAGGGGAAATAGAAAGGGATGGATGAAGCAGCTTGGAGAACAAAGAAAGTCTAGAGGGACTTTATTAACATATAAAGAGTTGAGTGTATGTAGGTGTGCGGTGTGTAGTTCTGCGTGTGGATAAATATCTTGTGTATATGCCTATATTGCCTTTTTTCGAGTGTGTGCTGGTGTTTTCTGCGAACATGTGTATGCGCTAACCGCTACCTCCCCTGCTTTATGGTAAAAACAAAGACACTAACACTAATAAGGCTGTTGAATTATGAAGAGAACAGAGATGCGTGGCCCCCTCGGCAGCTCCGGGGGCTGAGAAAGTCTATGTATGTGTGAGCTACTCTCTATTCTTTCCTCCTATCCCCCTTTTTTTCTCTGTTTCATCTCCCAATCTAGTGAATCTTTCAGAGAGTCTTTCTGGTTTATGTTTCGTGTGTTCCTCATGTGTCGGAGTGTGTTTGAATGATCCCCTGGACTGACGTCAGCTGTATTCAGATCAGAGATGTGAGAAACAAGGAGAAAAAAGGGGTAAAAAAGTGATGCGGTGCAGTACAAGTGATATTATGGCGGGGTGGAAAACGTAGGAGAAGGAGGATAAGAGATGGAGAGAGGATGTGGAGGAGATGTTTAGAGGAAGACAGACTTCGATTTAAGAGCTCGGCTGGGAAAGAAAAGAAAAGTGCAGGCAAGATATATGCGTGGGGGTTAGCTTTGCCTCTTTCCATCTCTCCCTCTCTTTGATCTCTGTGACTTCTTGCCAGCAAAGAAAGTAGGAGAAAGTGAGAAAAGGTAAAGAGAAGGAAGGAGAGGCCGAGTCATAAAGGAACACAGAGAGATGAGAGGGAAGGGAGCAGATGAGAACACGCGTGAAAGAAGAAGAGGGAGAGTACAGCGAGAGAGGGAGGGGAAGAGAGAGGAAGAAATTCATCAAGGAAGGAGTTGTGGAGAGGCGAGAAAGAAGTGATAAAATTATAGAGAGAGAGAGGAAGAGGAGCTGAGTCACAGGGAGAGATGGAGACGGATGAGACAGCAGGGAGTAATGTGTGAGAGGAAGGGCGTGAGGAAAGATGGTGACAAAGTTTCACGGCAATAATTACGATTAAGCAAAACGATCAAAGTCATTTAGCATTTGGAATCAAATTAGCAGGTGATGGTGTAGGTGAGGTAATGCGCGGGAGAAAATGGCGCTCAGAAAGGGCTGTGACCCCGAGAAGGAGATGGAACATTGAGAAAACACTTTCAGCCATCCATTTTCTTCCGATTATCCGGGGCCGGGTCGCGGGGGCAGCAGGATAAGAGGGTCATTCCAGGGGCAGGGGCAGCCCCTCTGGTCCGGGTGCCAACGTATAATTCCTTTTTCTGTCAAAACGAAGATACGAAAAACCAGACAAACCAGGTTCGTTTTAAACCAAAAACGGAAAAACGGATTTTGCTCTCAGCATCAAAAAGCAAAATAACCAAAAAACCAAAATGAAATAACAGTCCTGTAGAACCTGATAATGTAATAAATTCCAGATAATGTAAAAACCCCGATAATGTAATAAAAATCTGCACTTGAGTCCATTGAAAATGTAATAAAACCTGATAATGTAATAACTTCCTGATAATGTAATAAAGTGCATTTCCCAATAATGTAATACACTTTTTTTTTACTAATAATGTAATAAAGTATAACACCAAGCACCTTTAGATTTCAAGAAGCTGTTGAATGCATTCGTGTGTCATTGATACCTCGTTTGTGAAACGGATGAACGGGTCAAAAGTTAATAAACATTTTGTACTTTATGAATTTATCGGGAATTCATTACATTATCAGGTTCTACAAGCCGTTATTTGGTTTTCGCAAATTCCTTTTTTCCTTTTTTCGTTTCTCATTTATTGATATGACGTCGGACACATCGGAAGCGGGAAAGTAACAGTCCCGTCAAAATAAAAGTACCGTATTAATAAGTACTTATTATCAAGCATAAAATAGAAGAAAACAAAACGTATCATCATACACTAGTATAGGCTACTGTTCTGTTTCTACACCCATGCGTGGTTCACATTTATTTACATAATTATTATTGATAATTAATTATAATTATTACTAATGCCAGGCCTAACGCCATAAATGAAAGCTATCGCTATGAAAGAGTTTAAGTTTACTCAACTTTTTTTTTTCCCCTCTCCCCAGACACAACGTATATGTTTAACAGGGAGGGATGGTCGGTTTGAAAAGAGGGAAATCTATGAGTGTCTAAAGCAGTTGCACTAATTGGAAAGACTGTCTGGAGAAAGACAAGGATTTTATATTTTCTGTAAAGAAATACAGTGGAAGGAGTTATGTTACAATGGTTGGTAACATACAGTAGGAACACTCCCAAGATACAAGCCTGTGCACATAAAAGCTTAAAGCTGCACTACTCTTAAATAAATAATGGATCAAAGGACTAAAAGTAAGGTGAGAAGGGTAACTTGTAGGAAACTCACAGAGACATATTACAAGATTATGCACTTATACGTGGCTCTGTGGAGCATTTTAGCGTCTTTCGGCTCATTGTTTTGGTTTTGCACAACAAGTTCTCCAACATAAATGGCAGAAGAGGTCGTGTGTTGGTTCCACAAATTACGGCACGTATCGCGGCTCGCGTTTCAGGGCACATATGTGGGTCTTTTCAGAATTGCGGGTACATTTCGTGCCAGAAAAACCTTCATCATTATTCTCGGCTCAAAGAAAGTTTTACATATATATATAATCTTCATTGATCAAAAATAATAATAAAAGCTGGCATGCCTGACCTTCTTTGCAGTTCATGGTTTCTTTTCCTATTGGGATATATTTTGGGAAAATGCTTTTTGGGCCACAGGGGTATTTTGTGTTGCAACGCTGTGATCGGCCACTGGGAAAAATTGACTGGAAGGCTGAGTGGCAGCGCTGTATCCAGGTCTTTAATACGTCCATGGTTGCTGAAGCAACAGAGCTATAAGCAGAGTGGAATTGGACTCAGTTCCATTAGTCTCCGGAGATACACTTCAAAAGAATGCTAATGTTGTTACATATGTGAGACAGAGTGAAGCCAATGTGGAGGCCTTAAACTTCTATACTTTCTTTTGGCCAGCAGGGGAAACTCCACTGGTTATAAAAAGTAGTACGATTGTCTAGAAGACTATGAGAAAATCCCCCTTTCTTATTTGCTTTATTACCTCAATAAACATTTTCCTCATGATTTTTGGTCTCAATTGTTAGTTTCACAAATTATGTTAACTTTGTAAATTTTGGTCCCATTTAGGGCAAAATTACGAGGCCCTGAGACACACAAAACACAAGCAAATTGAGAAAACATCTTCATCAATTTGACAACACAAGCGCAGCATTTAGAAAACGCTGCAAAGACCATAACACAACAGAAGTGTTTCCAGAGGACACTTAAAAGTGATGCACATGTCCGGACACCCTTGTGATATTATCAAGTTATTTTAAGATAATGATATTTTCATTTTATAACGTGACATATAGCGTTAGCCCGCTAGCATTAGCCAGTTAGCCCGTATTAATCACATTGCAGTTAAACAAATCAAATAAATGAATGATACACATTTTATTGGTCTCTCTCAACAGCACAGAGTTGGTCTTGGTCTTGCTAGTCCCTTAACGCTAGCACGCTATCGATCGCGGCTAACATTAGCATGCTATGTTCGACCGCTAACGCTAGCATGCTATCGATCGGCCGCTACTGTCAGCATGCTATCGATTGGCCGCTAATGTTAGAATGCTATCAATTGGCCGACAACGTCAGCATGCTATCGATCGGCCGCTAACGCTAGCACGCTATCGATTGGCCGATAACGTTAGCACACTAGTGCTAGCCTGCATGTGCATCACTTTTAAATGTCCTCTGGAAACACTTCTGTTGTGTTGTGGTCTTTGCAGCGTGTTTTCTAAATGCTGCGCTTGTGTTGTCAAATTGATGAAGATGTTTTCTCAATTTGCTTGTGTTTTGTGTATTTGCATGTGTTTTCTTAAATTGCAGCGCTGTGAGCTCTCAGGGCCACCGTATCAATAGATGAGAAAGCAGGGCATACTTTGTCGTCTATTGATTGACAAGTTTCTACCGTGAAGTATTCCAGTTTGGGAGTTGTCAGTGTTTTTCTTTCAGTGTGTTTTCAGTTCATGAAAGTTAATTGTACCATTTTGGTCACATAAAAATGACAAAATGACCAAATGCCAAACGCCCCCAGGCTTTAAAATATTAATCCACAAACCACTGGGTGAAGTCTTGATGGCTACTTCCACTTATTTTAATCAGTGGGTTGCTCTCAGCAAATAATTGACAACAACTTCATAAGACAACTTAAGGATATGTTAAACGTGTGTGATATTTATTTTTGTGACTCCAAGAACTTGCCAAGAAATAATTGAGCTGCAAAGTTTTAATAAAAAGTTAAATCTTTCAATTATGTTTTGGAAAAACTTGATCAAACACTAATTAAATTAATTGAGATTCTGCGACACCATTCGATGTGTTTTGTTCCCAGTTGCAACAAGGAAACACAACAAACTTGCCATAGCTCTGATTCACAGTCATTGCTGGCTTCTTCTCCATAGCAACTGTGGTTAGCACTCAGCATTCGGCACTAATTGCACTACAAAACAGAACTTTTTTTGGTCATAAATAGAGAAATAATTACAAGTGATTGGCATGAAATAAACCTGTAGCACTGTCAAATTACCAAGGAGATTTGAGATTGTATGTTAAGGAACACTGAGGATGTAATTAAAGGCTTTCAAATGGAAATCTGGTTAAAAAAATACTCCTACTTCAGAACTCTATTAGACATGTGTGTGGCCTTCCTGAAGTGAGGTGAACTTTTTCTGCAGCTTCATTAGCAGTTTGGAAGAAAGATGCTTTAATCATGAAAGTGTTTCACCCTGGCCTTCCATCTTCCTGCTTTTCATATCCAGACACAAGGCTTTCCCTCTCTCTCATTCTGCAAATTTTTGTAATTCAACAAGAAAGTGACAGTGACGGGAATTAAACAACTGCGCTGGGTGATTTCTCTCAGTGGCGGATTCAGACTGTTAGAAGGGCAGGGGCGAAAAAATAAAAAGGGCACATTCTGCACAACATGGGGCCCCACCAGCACGCAAAAAGCTATGATGCATCATGTATGATGAAATATTAGCATTAAGTTAAAAGGAGATCCAGATCAAAGTAATTAAAGTTATGGTACTGGCAATTAAGGGGAGAAAATTTGTATGTTGTTAAGTAAAATGTATGTATTTTGTGCACTTTGGGAGCTTAATGAGAGCAAACATCTCACATAACATCATTCACAGTTGGGTGATACTGTATTATAGAATCTCTAGAGGGCACATCATCATCATTTATTGTATCAAGGGGCACCCTAGAGGGGCATCAATAAGTTTTTTCATATGTAAAGGGCGGCCAATAAGGCACTTTCTCTCATTTTCACCACTCTAGAGGGCAATTTTGCGCGCTTTTTCAACCAAGGAGGCACCAAACAGGAAAAAAGGCACTAGAAGGGCACTCGTTAAGGCACGTTACCAAATTTTCTTGCACTAGAGGGCACATCATCATAATTTATTGTATGAAGGGGAACCCTAGAGTGGTGGTTCCCAACCTTTTTCTTGAGGGACCCACATTTTTACCATTGTAAACTTTGGCGACCCCCCCATTGTCCATTGCTTCTATGAAGCCGAACTCAATGTAACTTTCACGGTACCCTCTCTTTTTCTTTTTGAGATATTCAGCATTTTCGTCTCCCTGACGCTTGGCCATTTTTCAAATAGCTCTGTATTCCTGTTGTTAGGTGAGGTTACCACTAGGTGAGGTTACCGCTAGGTGAGGTTACCTGTGTATACTGCAGGAGGGATGTTACACATCTCCTTTTTCTCGCGATAGTCTTTATTTTTAAACTTTTCTATAGTGATTTTTCCATTTAAATAAATGAATAAACGTTTAATGTAGCCCTTATTTAATTGTTTTTGTCCCACTAATGAATTAAATGCTGACTCATCTATATTTAACACGTTAGATTTATTACATCCCTTAAAATCAATAAGGCACTTCCTCTTGTTTGCACCACTCTAGAGGGCACTTTAGCTCGCTTTTTCAACCATGGAGGCATGGGGGGGGGTCGCCCCTCCTGCCCCTCCTGCCCCCCCCTTTTGAGTCCGCCACTGATTCCTCTCCACAAATGAATTGCCCCGTTTTGAGCCTGTGTCTGAATCTGTGCCTTCATTCAAACTGTGGCTTAAACTCTCGGGCTCAGGTGTGTGCACGACAATTTGCCCTCACTTTGTTGGCACATCCGACAAACAATTGATCGGCTAGTTGAACTCGGGAGCTCTTTCATGTTTCGACATGTGTTCCTGGATAGATGATGGTGATAGGACGTTTGAAGAAGAAAGCTGCCGCCGTAATCAGGACGCCCTGTCAGCTTCAAATGGATTAGCGCTTGATTTGCGTGCCGGCACTTCAGAGTTCAATTGCAAAAGGGGGTGGAGGGATGAAGGGGGTGGGTTGGAAGACAGAGAAAGGGAAATGCATTTTAGAGAAGGTGGCGAAAAACAGGATGCATGCTTTGCTCATTAGCAAGAGGGGAAGCCGTTTGAAGTCGGGATGTTTGGCAGTGTTGGCAACAAATGCGACAAGAAGGCTCAGTAATGAAATTTAGGCGCTCGTTTTCTGACGAGCTTCGAGGAATGATAGGAACACAGCGAAATCCCCCCAATGACAAAAATCCTGTGGCTAAATGTTTGCTTTGAATAAAAATATGTAATTTATTATTATTATTTCATTTTTTTTATCTCCTCACATGGCTGGGTTCACAGCACTATAGGGCCTTAGCTGTTTGACGGTAGGTATCACTGGAGCTGTAAATTATACACAGTGTGAAATCTCAACGCTGCAGCACTGTGCCATCTGTTTATCCTTACATATTTGGTATGCAGCGCTGCTCACACATGCTACATTTACAGAAAGGTGTGATTGTTTTTCATGCACTTATATATATATATAATATATATACATTTTTGCCAGTATAATCAAGTGTGTTTAATTTATTTATGTGTTCTTTATGGTGAACATTTCTTTAATGTGTCTGTCAAACTTTATTTAAAGGTATAGTATGCAGGATTTATCAAATCAAATCAAACTTTATTTATAAAGCGCTTTTCATACAAATAAATGCAACACAAAGTGTGAGAAAAAAAGTAGCTTTTCCCCCCACTTTTTTCTTGTAAATCTGCAACTTTTTTCGCACAGATTTGCCACGTATCCCGATACAGGGATATAGGCTGCCGCATATGTGTACAGACACCCATTCTGTGGCTGGCACCGATTGTACAGTATTACATTGCTTTAAATCCTATAAGAGCATTTTTTTGTTTTGTTTATTGGCCTCATTTTGTTTTGTTTGTTTTTGTTTTTCACATTTGGTGGAGGTGGGGGGCTTATGTTTCTCTTGTAGTTGTGATGTATGTTTATAAAACTGAAAACGTATAAAAAAAAATATGTAAAATTTTTTTTTTAAAAAGAAGCTGAAATACTCATGAATACATGAGTATAAATGACTAAAACAGACACAGAAGACACAAAATGACAAAAAAGAGACAAAATGACAAAAAAGAGACAAAATGACAAAAAAAGAGACAAAATGACTAAAAAAAAAGACACAACAACAGACACAAAATTACAAAAAAGACACAACAACAGACACAAAATGACCAAAAAAGACACAAAAAAAGAAACAAAATGACTAAAAAAAGACACAAAAAGACTAGAAAAAGACACAAAATGAAAAAGACACATTAATAGACACAAAATGACCAAAAGACACAAAATTACTAAAAAAAAGAGTAGAAAAAAATCCACAAAATGACTAAAAAAGACACAAAACGAGTAGAAAAAAGACACAAAAACGACGTAAAAAAGACACAGAAGACACAAGAGACAACAGACACAAAAAGACATGAAAAGGATTCAAAAATGGATAAAATAGTCCAAGACTCCATAGAGTTAAGTTGCCCATCGCTGCTATAGATCATGTATAATATGATAATTGAGTAGCATAATTCCTTGTTGAATACCTAATAATGTAACAAGTTGTTGGTTATCACTGCGACCATCACTCAGAGGAGCTCCCAGTCCACATGGAATACATTAATTAGAGCCAGCTTAATAACCGAAGAGACTGGAAGCAAATAAAAGAGAATAAATAAATGAAATGAAAAAGTGACACAGTTATTAGATGCAGAACTGCAGACTTGACCGATGAGTGTGGCACAGGCCAGTGTGTTAATTAATTTTAATATGACTCATAATATCAAGCAAATTATCCGGTGTCGGGAAGGAGGGCAGCCAGACCGTTTTGTCAAAATCAGGGTTGCAGGCACCTGATGTGGCGAAGGGAGCAGGGTGCCATGCTTACTGACATGTTTAAATGAAGTGAGAGTTGGTGATGGGGCTTGTCAAAGTGAATCAGTGCTGATTAGAAACAGGTATTAAACAGCTCTAAAAACAGTGATTCCTATCAGGTTTAATTAGTTGTTTTGGGAGATGACAAACACTTCTGTTCTGTGTCAGACAGGTGACTGAGGAACACAAAAAACTCATAATTAAGATTACACACATGCGTATAAGACATCAAGATCATTTAGTGTGAAAAATTAGGGCCTCGTGCAAGAGTTTCTACTTTTTTCCTGCACTTCTTAGCACTTAAATGTTGGAATTTTTCGTTAGCAATCCCTATTAACTGCAAACATGTGACATCAATGAGTGCCACCTTTACATTAGTATCTTCTGAGAGGTGTTGATTGACTTATTCAGTATTTAGCTTTCTTGGTGTTGCTGCTATGAAAGACAGCGAGATGTCAATGTCGGAGCAGTGTGTAAGATTTAGGGGGATCTATTGGCAGAGATGAAATATACACTGTAAAAATGTCCCGTTGTTTTTACAGAAAGAAACTGGCAGCTGTGGTTACCAGAATATTTCCGTAAAAAATACAGAACTACTTGTACATTTTACATCCTAAAAGAAAGAGAGTAGAAATTAAAACAAAAATACATTCAGTATTTGTCCCAGGAACATTGAGCATTAAGCATTAATCACTAGAGCGTGTTGGATAATTACTATGTGACCAGCTTAATAAAGTGCTGAGGTATGGTGGCATGTCGCCTATCAAGACTTTATAAATGAAGAGGAACCAGTGCATGTCTCGTCTCATAGATAAAGGTGCCCATCCCACCTTGTTGTATAGGAGTCAATGATGGGTGGAGTAACTGTCACCAGTGATGAATCGGAGTGCAGAGTGATAAACAGAGTCCAGTGAGGTGAGAGTGGAGGCAGAAGTCTATAGACAACATCAGCATAATCCAGAACTGATAAAAAGACATCCTGAATGATGCGTTTCCTACAGAACAGAGAGAAGTTTGTTTTGTTTCTGTATAAGTATCCGATTATTGTTTTCATTTACTTGCAAGTATGTTAACTCTATGGAGTCTTGGACTATTTAATCCATTTTTTAATCTTTTTCATGTCTTTCGTGTCTTTTTTGTGTCTTTTTTTTGTGTCTTTTTTTTGTTATTTTGTGTCTTATTTTGTGTCTTTTTTAGTAATTTTGCGTCTGTTTTTGTCTTTTTTTGGTCATTTTGTGTCTTTTTGTGTATTTTTTGGTCATTTTGCGTCTGTTGTTGTCTCTTTTTTGTCATTTTGTGTCTTTTTTGTCATTTTGTGACTTTTTTTGACATCATGAAGAAGTCGTGCTCCGTCGCTTTCGTGGACTCCAGAGGGTTAATATGAAATTTGAATGTGAGTTTTGGATCTAATAAGACACCCAGATATTTGTATTGTGAAACCCTTTCAACGCTGTGACCTGTTAAAGTGGTGATATGTGGACCATCATCTGCAATATGTCTGTCTCTTGAGAATATCACATATTTGGTTTTGTCTGAATTGAGAACTAATTTCAAATTAAGAGGAGAATGTTGTAGTTTGTCGAAGGCTTGCTGGAGAGTTTCAATGACTTAATGTGCAGTATTAGAGGTGCAATACAGAATTGTGTCATCAGCGTAGAGATGGACGTTACAATTTGTTATAGTGGATGTAATGTTGTTAATGTAAACATGGGAGATGGATCCCTCCTCTGTTGCTCTCCCTGAGGTTTCTTCTTCTTTTTTCCCTGTTAAAAGGAGGGCCGCTGTGAGGGTCTAAAGCCTGATTTCCACCGGGCGCGTTACTGCAGCGTCACGTCAGCGACGCGTATGACGTTGCAAATAGGTAACACTCTAATCAATGAGAGCATTTCCACCGGGCGCGTAGTGTAACGTTACTGCAGCGTCGCGTCGGCGTCTCTACGCGAGCATTAGGTAGGACTTCTATTTCTCCGCGAGACGCTGCCAAACCGCGTGAATCTCAACAGAGCAGATCGCACCAGACAGGAAGTCCGACTCAGAATCAGCGTAAAACACTTCCGCCCCTTTCAAAATAAAACACAATACGCAGTTCATGCAGCCTAAAACTACTTCACATCAACATTATGTTATGACCGGGGCACCAGATCAGCAATCAATCAATCAATCAATCAATCAATCAAAGGGTCTCAGAGGATCGGCGACACGGACGACAAGAGACTGATTGTTGAAGTGGAACATCATACAATCATTTATGACATAAGATATTGTTTTTATAAGGATAGATGGTCAAATCAACATATCTTTCACCTCAGAGAAGCAAAGTAAGTTGGTTTTTGTTGTTGTTGTTGTTTACTTTATACACACAGTTTATCCACAGACTGTATAAATAGAGTTTAAAGTTTATCACGGGATCTTGCGGTCTCCCGTATGGTCAGGATTATCGCGTGATCTCGTTATCTCGCGTGTATACGGCCGGCTCGCTAAGCTGATGTGCTGCTGCTGTAACGCGCCCGGTGTGAATTGACAGACGCAGCAAAAACGCTGTGGAGACGTGCTGCTGCTGTAACGCGTCCGGTGGAAATCCCACGTAAGGACAGAGGATGTCCTACCATGTACAGTTTGTGAAGCCCTTTGAGGCAAATCTGTGATTTGTGATTTTGGGCTATATAAATAAAATTGATTTGATTTGATTTGATTAAATAGTAAACATGACAGGACCCAGTATTGAACCTTGTGGAACCCCCTTTGTTAATGGTAAAAATTCAGATCGGTTAGATGCGAGAGTCACACATTGTTTGTGGGATAGGAAGTCCTGGAACCATTTACATGAATTAAAGTCAAAGCCAATGTTACTGAGTCCGACATAACGTCATTACAGTTTTTAATCCATTCTAAGAATGCATTGGTTGCAAAAACAATAAGGTACTGGCAAAATGCCAAACTACAAACCAGTCCACAAACCAGTGGGTGACATCCTATTGA
The DNA here is from genome assembly GCF_030273125.1 of Centropristis striata. Lineage (NCBI taxonomy): Eukaryota > Metazoa > Chordata > Actinopteri > Perciformes > Serranidae > Centropristis > Centropristis striata. The sequence goes on along the minus strand of NC_081517.1, from coordinate 6,615,519 downwards.
TTGTGTCTGTTATTTTACAGTCCTTGGTTGTTATCTTCAAAGATATATGCACTCTTCATCATATTAATTGAAAACAAAGGGAAAAAAAGAGACAAAGAACAGCTTGTGATACTAAAATCCCATCTGATGACTTTATTCTCGCTTTTTATTAATTTATATCCAGTATCATTATGTTCCCAGAAAGACAAAAGCAGTTCGGAGATGTTGTCTTGTTTTCCTTTCATCCGTCGGAGGAGGCACAGAAAGGAAAAAACAAGGTCCTGGATCGCTTTGCCCCACGAGACCACTGACGTGGTCTTCCCCTGCTGCCACCAGGGACGTCTTCCATCCTCCTTCGCCCACTTCGGGGAGCGTCGCCTGTCCCTGAAGACTCCGCCGCATCCCCGCTCCCCCGAATAACTAGGGCATCTGGGAGAAAACTTCACAGCATAATTAAAGGAGTGTTTGTGGCCTACACCCTCATCTCACTTTGTGTGTGTACGTGTTTGTACATCGCAGCACAAAGATACTTTTTTGGAGGAGACTTAAGTGATTAGTTGCAATGTGCAACCCAAATGTGGATGACAGCCTTCTCACTACCTGCTTTAACTACCGTCCTTAAACTTTGATGAATAGTGCTTTAGATGATGCAACTGTGTGGTTTTTAAAATTCAAAAAGACAGCTTTGACTGGAACAAAATGCCCCCAAAAACGAACAGAATAGAGAGCTGCTGAATATGATAGAAGCCATTTCTTTTAACCTTCTGGAGTCCACGAAAGCGCCGGAGCATGACACATCATGACGTTGCAACGTAAAAACGAAGCAGCATGGAGCCCTGCTGTCAGCTTCACTCTAAAAATGTGGCTTTTCCATAAGTTTCCATGTCCAATTAAGCACATCAACTCTTTTTCAGCAAAGGTAAAAACCACCTCGACCAAGTGTAACATGATATTACTGAAGTTTTTGCAGAGATTTTATTGAATTTTGCAGTGTGCATTCAGCATTTTAAATGCAATCTTTTGTGCTTCATGTTTTGTCTTTTTTTATGTGTTTTTTCTGTTTTTGTTTTTCATTTTTTGTGTTTTTTGTGTGTTTTTGTGTATTTTTTGTGTTTTTCAGTTTGTTCTGTCATTTTTTGTGTATTTTTTTGTGTTTGTTTTTGTGTGGGGGTCTTTTGTGTTCAAAATGTTCATCCAGTAAGTCAAAATGACAAAATAATAATCAGGTGAGGTTGTGTTGAAAAAAATTATACCAACATTTTTTAAGTAGTTTATACAGGCAGAATGAAAAGTAGTCAAAATCCATCAAAATAGCCCCAAACTCCAAAGGGTTAATAAAGTGGGTTAAAGTGAAAAATAATTATCAGATCATGCTGAAGTTGTGCTGAGAAAATACCAAATACCAAACATGGGTATAGTAAATATTAGGTGGTATATCAGACCCCAGAGGGTTAAGAGTACGCTGTAGTAAACAATAGTGCTTTTAGTCCTGATTTAAAGTAATCAGTATTTTGCTTTCTTGGTGTCACTGCTATGAAAGAATTGAAATGAATTCTGCATAGTTTTTTTGTTTTTTCCATGTTGTAAGGCGACCTTGAGTGCCTTGAAAGGCGCCCTATTAAATAAAATGAATTATTATTATTATTATTAAAGACAGCTAGATGTCAATGTCATTTTTTAAAGAAGAGATTTTTATTGAATTATGCCGTGTACATTTAGCATTTTAATGCAATCTTTTGTGCTAAATGTTTTGTGTGTTTTTATGTGTTTTTTCTGTTTGTTTTTTTCATTTTTGTGTTTTTAGTGTGTTTTTGTGTATTTTTTGTTTTTTTATGTATGTTTTTTTGTAATTTTTGTGTGTTGTATGTTTTTTTGTGTGTGTTTTTTGTATTTTTTGTGTGGGGGTTTTTTTGTGTTCAAAATGTTGATCCAGTAAGTCAAAATGACAAAATAATAATCAGGTGAGGTTGTTTTGAGTCGTTTATACAGGCAGTATGAAAAATAGTCAAAACCCATCAAAATAGCCCCAAACTCCAAAGGGTTAATGAAGTGGGTTAAAGTGAAAGAAATAATTGTCAGATCATGCTGAAGTTGTGCTAAGAAAATACCAAATACCAAACATGTGTATAGTATTATACTATACTATAGACTATATTAATATTATGTGGTAAATCAGACCCCAGAGGGTTAAATCAGGAGTACACTGGCAGTAGCACATTATCTTGTTATCACACTCCTTTTCTTTTGGCCTCATTACCTTTTGTACACCTTGTCTCCATTTGTTTTATTCTCACCCCCTTCTTCTGCACAGCTCTCTCCATCTCCCCGTGTGTTATTCTCGCTCTTCCTCACATCCGTAATGACCTTCCCTCCTCTCGTTTCTTTTGCTGTGGGAGGTGAGGGCGTGTTGGAAGCGAGAAACGAACGCTGAAAGACAGGAGAAGTAAGAAACAGAGTGGAGCCGCTGGAAGCGTGAGCAGCCGTGGAGAAGAAGAGGCCGACGGCGAGCAGCTCTGTCATTTTCCCAGCCAGTCAGTCGTTAAGTTAGTCACTCAGTCCGAACAGACTGTACCCGCGCAGTGGCTTCCTCTTAACTCTCCATTTCATGGACGTCGACGGAGAGGTAGCACTCGCTTTGCAAAAACATGAAAGAACACTTTACATGGCAGAGTCCCCTCGGAATCCTTCCGCTCTTTCGCACTCGCTGTCAAAATATTGACACAGGAAGGGGGAAAGCAAGCTGCATTTTACTCTCATGTATCAGACGCTTTGTCCTTTTGAATTATTGATACTCCTAGAAGGGGGGTTGTGCTGGACACAGGGCTATCCTCGGGTCTTTTTTACACATCTCCAGTGGTGGTACCTGTGGAACCAATCCATGGCTGCCTGCAGATTGCCGGCTCAAAGCTCCTTTTTTTCCTTGTTAGAAGTGTAGTGTAGCTCAGGGCTAAAGAAGAGACTGAGTGGCTCGGAGTGAAACACCTGGCCTCGGGGCTTGCAGCTACTTTCAGAGTGTTTAGCTAATGGCGAATTGTCGAGGTTGCAAGTTCAAGTACGCAGGATGGTTGTGTTGCCAAAGCGCCCCTAGGTGTAGGGACTGGCATATTCATTGGATCTGTGTTGAGACACATTTGGAGAGATCACTGAGAGTGACCTTTGACTTTGTATGAAATGCTGCGAGCGAACAGAGATGAGTGCATCCAAGTCAGGCCGAGCACACGGATACATGTGATAGTTGGAGTTGCTATAAATATTGTTCTACTGTACAGAAATTACAACTTATTATGTGCTGCTACTTTTATAGGGCCCTATGAAATCTGGTTTGTTTTTTCCCAGGTTTGTGTTTTGGGAATTTCAGATTATTTTTTTTTTAAAAACATGTTTATTGCACATTTTGTTAATTTGCAAACGGTGAACAACATAGAACAAGGCACATGCAAGAAAAATGATAATAAAAAATAATGATAGCAAACACAAAACACAGAACACAAAAAAACACACCAAAAAAACAAAAACACACGTAAAAAAACCCATAAAACATGAAAAATAAACCAAAACACACACAAAAGCACACAAAAACACATACAAACACACTCAAAACACACCAAAAACATAATAAAAATTAAAAAAAACACACAAAAATGACAAAAAACACAGAAATTACAAAAAACAGATAAAAACACAAAGAAATTACAAAAAACAACAAAAAAACAAACAGTAAACACAAAAGATTGCATTACAAATGCTAAATGGACTAAGCTAAATTAGAAAAATCTCTGCAAAAAAAGGAAAATCATGTTAATACACTTCGAGGTGTTTTTTTTTTACCTTTGCTGAAAAAAGCGTTAATGCATTTAATTGGACATGGAAACTTCTGGAAAAGCCAAAACTTTAGAGTTCAGCTCAATTAGTCCTAAACATTTAATCCAAATTGCTATAATTTAATGGTTTGATTCTGCAAAATTGTTTTTACATTGAGACGTCATGAAGAAGTCGGGCTCATGGACTCCAGAGGGTTAATATGGGTGAATGTAATTTTAAGAACACAGTCACAAACATCAGTGATATGAGACTATTTCTTATAATAAAGTGGATGGAACTATAACTGCAGAGTTGGAGCTCAGCGGCCTCCAAATGAGTGTCAAAACCATAATAAAAGATAACAACATAGTTTTATTATATTCATTGTGATGTGAAAAGCACAAATAACAGTGAGGAAATTATAACTCAATATCCAACGCTTTAGCAAATTCTACATTGCTTCTTTTTTATTATGAAATTCTACAGTTTTTTGAGTTTTTTTCCACATGGCAGATATCATGAACAACAATAACAGGAAACAATAGATAATTGTAAATATATATTTGGCATTGGCTGCTATGGTTGAATGTAAACTACAGGGAGAGCTTGGCTCTTGTAAATAAGACATGAACTCCACTGAAGACACAATTTGGGATTAGGAGTCTCTAAAACATTGTCAAAATGCTATTTTTGATCATGCATTTGTATTTGTTTTCTGTATCCTAATCACCGAGGCTTATTAATGTGTGATTCATGCACGAGAGGATTAATCACTAATTAAGTTTAGTGAAGAAACCAACATGCTTGCTGTTCTTGCCATCTCCATTGAAACCTGGCAGCACATTTCAAACTTCACTTGCTGTAGGTCAAAGAGTACAAAATAAAAGTTTCTGCTCAGTATGCTGCAGTCTGTGTGCTTGTTGCTTGTTTAGCTGGCTGTATTGTATCATCACATGATGTTTGCCTTTGATACCCATGTGAAGGTTTGATGTGACTGCTGATATAAAGCAGGTAGAGCTGCACGTTTGCAGCTTTGACTGTGTCTTTGCAACAAGAGTCTCAGGCTGTGTTCCTATCTATCTATCTATCTATCTATCTATCTATCTATCTATCTATCTATCTATCTATCTATCTATCTATCTATCTATCTATCTATCTATCTATCTATCTATCTATCCATCCATCCATCCATCCATCCATCCATCCATCCATCCATCCATCCATCCATCCCTCCCTCCATCAATCTATCTATCTACCCATCCATCCATCCATCCATTCCTGCCTCCCTCCCTCCCTCCCTCCCTCCCTCTATCCATCCATCCATCCATCCATCCATCCATCCATCCATCCATCCATCCTACCAACCCATCTACCTACCTACCCATCCATCCATCCATCCATCCATAGCACTGAATAAGAACATGTAGATTCCACTGCCACCACTGTATATTGTCCATGTCATGTCTATGCTGGTCTATATGTCTTTCTGTGGTGAGGTTTGTTATCTGTTATGTCAGGGGTTATGAATGGATGTCATGTTTGCTGCTGTCTATGTTTTTATATGTTTCTCTGTGACATATGTGGGAAGACGGGTTATATGTTATATGTTGTATATGTGGGAAGAGATGGTATGTGGTATCTGTGTGCTACACAGTGTTGCTACACTGTGCTGTGCCTTTTTTTTTTTTTACTGTATGCTGTCCTGAAAAACCTGACGGATTCAAGTTTTCCAGGTTTCAAGTAGGAAAGCCACGCACTGTATTTTTTTCGGTGAAGTTCTGGCAACCACAGCTGCCGATATTTTACCGTAAATTCAAAAGATTTTTTTTTTTTTTTTTACAGTGCGCCATAATGTTTACTTAAGCAACTTTATAATGTTTCATTACCTGCACTGTAAAAATGTCCCGTTGTTTTTACAGAAAAAAACTGGCAGCTGTGGTTACCAGAATTATTCCGTAAAAAATACAGTACAAATGTAAACAACTTTACAGAACAACTTGTAAATGTAACATCCTAAAACTGTAGTAATTAAAAAAAAAAACATTTTAAAGTTGTAGATTATACCATCCTTTACTGCTAATTTAACAGGATGATGCTGCTTTTATATTTATAATTATTTATGCAAAATTTACATACAGATTTTTGTACACTGAATACCAGTAAAATGTACAAGTTGTTCTGTAAAGTTGTTTACATTTGTACTGTTTTTTGTTTTTGCAGAATCATTCTGGTAACCACAGCTGCCATTTTTTTTTTCTGTAAAAGCAACATCATTTTTTTACAGTGCACCATAATGTTTAGTTCAGCAACTTTATAATGTTTCATTAGCTGGTAATCACCCATTTAACAGCAACTGATCCTCAATAACAAGAAAACAAGAACACGTCTCCAGCTCCACTTCCTGCTGCTGTGTCATTACCAGCTGATAGACAGTTAATATGGTACCTGCCCCCTCAGAGTCACCTGCTGTTCCTTTAGGTGTGTTTTACAGGAACTGAACCTTTTTCCAAATCAGTCCTTACCACCTTCCAGCTGTGGAAGACAATGTGTGGTCAGTGGGAGAGCATAAATAAACAGTTTAACTGATGTCATATTTGCAGGGAACGGCATCACCATGGATACAGATGGACCCCTCGCTGTTTGTGATATATGTATTCTGTGCTGTTAACCAGTAATACACCAATATTAAGCACATGCTATGATGGAGATTGAGTCTTGTGTAGTGTAGCAAAGGTTTATTGGCTTTATTGAAGAAGCCAGTCAGAATTACATTTATATGTTGGTGTCTGGAACATTGAGGCACAGTCTCATTATTATTATTATTGTTATAATGATAATAATAATTATCTATCTATCTATCTATCTATCTATCTATCTATCTATCTATCTATCTATCTATCTATCTATCTATCTATCTATCTATCTATCATCCATCCATCCATCCATCCATCCATCCATCCATCCATCCAACCATCCATCCATCCATCCATCTCTCTCTCTCCATCCATCCATCATCCATCCATCCATCCATCCATCCATCCATCCATCCATCCATCCATCGATCCATCCATCCATCCATCCATCCAACCATCCATCCATCCATCTCTCTCTCTCCATCCATCCATCCATCCATCCATCATCCATCCATCCATCCATCCATCCATCCATCCATCCATCCATCCATCCATCCATCCATCCAACCATCCATCCATCCATCCATCCATCTCTCTCCATCCATCCGTCCATCCATCCATCCATCCATCCATCCATCTCTCTCTCTCCATCCATCCATCCATCATCCATCCATCCATCCATCCATCCATCCATCCATCCATCCATCCATCCATCCATCTATCTACCTATCCTTGTGGAGGCTGTAGAAGGGTTTTGTAGTCAACTTCCACTTCACTGTAACATGTTTGAAGAGGTGCTTAATATGGCCGACAGTTCACAAGAATGCTCCAACTTTAGAGTGTGGATGGAGAGGACAGGATCGGGTTTAGTGGACTCAATGGGGCTGAGCTGCTTGCAAAATGTTAAACCTCAAAGCACATCTAGGATAATGCAGTGAACAATGTTTTTATGTTTAAATTGGGCTAAAATGTCAAGGTAAAGAACATTGGTGTTATAGGTAAGTGTTATGCTGACTGTATATAATATCTTATAACAGTTATTTTGTTATTGATTTATTTTTTTTAAATCATGAATTAATCCAACTTCTACTCTCTAATCCAAGGGTCTCAAACTCAAATTACCTGGGGCCGCTGGAGGCAGTATCAAAATTACAAAAAAAGACACAAAATTACAAAAAAAAAGACACAAAATTACAAAAAAAGACACAAAATTACAAAAAAAAAAGACACAAAATTACAAAAAAAGACACAAAATGACTGAAAAAAACAATAAATTACTTAAAAAAGAAACAAAATGACCAAAAAAAGAATTACCAAAAAAGACACAAAATTACCAATAAAAAAGTAATTAAAGGGACCTTCCACACACAACACAGTAAAGTGCCATTCATATAAAACTCACATTAAACTTTCATATCAAGGTATCAAATATCATCACGAGGGTCACTTATTTTTTTTAAACCATTTAATCCCAAATTTTTCCCAGACAGGAAAATATCCAAATCATTTGTCATTAGTACTCCTTTGAAATAATCAACCATTAGTTTAAAATAATTTCACGGAAAAATAGGTGAAAAAGTGTGTTTTATGTTCGGTCACAATAGTGACCGATGGGGTAAGATGATGAAATTTTACCACAGTTTAGCTAATTGTAATGCACTCAGATTCTCCAATCAAGCTAGAGTGATGACATCGGATTTGACAAAGGACTGCAAGACTAAATAAAAAAAAATACCAAACCAAATTAACACTGACAGAAAACATTCTGAATTAACTTTTAACTTTTACTTTCATTGGCTACAAAACTAAAATATAAAATACTAAATCTGAAATAGCTGCCCAAATTACCAAGTAATTTAGTTCTTTCCAAGGACAAAATCCCAAATAAGAAAATATTGGTGAATGTCACATTCTTTGTAAATCTGCAGTGGGTTTTGAGGTTGGAACATGAAGCCCAATGTCTAATTCTCTGGACACTGTCCAAAGTTTATATGAGAAAAATATGTTGAGGGTTGTTGGTGGAACTACCAGCTTGGATGTTGGTGGTGTGGGCAGACACACACACACACACACACACACACACATACACACACACATCTAACACTTACTTCCAACATCTGCCTCCAACATCACAAATGTCAGTTAACACTGCTCTTTGATGAGTGAAGAGGCACTCACCCTACAAGCATCGTTCCATAACTTTTGGGGACTTGTAATTTAATTAAAACACTGAAAAGTACCCGTGCAAACTTTGATTTGCTCAAAAACAACCAAGCGAGTTTGAAAAACACTGCATATTTCCTCTAATATTCCCTCGAATGATTAAATTTAAACCTGCCTAAAAGATCTTCAGAGAGCAAACAAACTCCACAGCTGCTCAAGTTCAAGGAGTCAAGAGCGTCTAAAAACAATTTTCAAAACAGGACCATTATGTCGAGTCTGGCGAAAATCAATTTGCGAAGCTGTCCTAACTAGATATCTAACATAGCAGATGCAGCTTTCATAAATTACTCTTCATTAAAAGAAATCCAAGCACACTGTCAACGTTCTACATGCAAAATATGCTCTGGGGTGTTATGCAGCTTGCTATCTAGTTAATCAGGTGTTATCAATCCCTGCAGTTTTTCATGGTCTTGTGATCATAGAGTTCAACACAAAATAAACAAACTCATTTTTTTTAGGAATTTTTACAAGCAGCCTAATTTGCAATTTTAATCTCATAATTTTGGTATTCTACCACATGCATCTAAAACAAGTATGAATGTGTGTGTGTGTGTGTGTGTGTGTGTGTGTGTGTGTGGATCTGTGTCTAGGGCATGGGTCTCAAACTCGCGGCCCACGGGCTAATTGAGGCCCTCATGACGATATTTTGTGGCCCTCACCTTGATATGAAAGTTTAATGTGAGTTTTATATGAATGGCACTTTACCGTGTTGTGTGTGGAAGGTCCCTTTAATTACTTTTTTTGGTAATTTTGTGTCTTTTTTGATAATTTTGTGTGGTTTTTTTGGTCCTTTTGTGTCTTCTTTAGTAATTCTGTGTCTTTTTCTGTCATTTTGTGTCTCTTTTGTAATTTTGTGTCTTTTTTGGTCATTTTGAGTCTTTTTTTTGTAATTTTGTCGTTTTTTGGTCATTTGTGTCTTTTTTTTTAATTTTTTGTCTTTTTTTGGTCATTTTGATACTGCCTTCAGCAGCCCCCAGGTAATTTGAGTTTGAGACCCCTGGTCTAGTTCATATCTCTCTGTCTGTTAGTCAGACTGACCTCAGATTTCGTATGTGGCTTGTGCCTGGCACGAAGGTGTGCATCCTTGATTTTGAAGATTTTTTAATTAATTTCTCAAAATTTCATTATTTACGTAGGACGTGTTGCGGCATTGCACTGTTTCCGATCGGACGCCTTTTAGGGGAGCTCCGCCCCCTTTTAGGGTAGCTCCGCCCCATTGTGTGATAGGCCTACACCTGGTCAGTAACACAATTCACTCTGGATTTCCACCCTGACTCATCTCATCTCTAAGTCTATTTAGCCTACCTATCTTTAGGAGTTTTAAAGTGCGCTACAAGGTTCAATTCTCCCATTATATTCTAATAGTTTCCAGTGAATATCAATGTTCAATGTGTATGTGCTGGATGGTGTGGTACCTTATGAAAAGTAAGTGTTTTATGGAGTTGCAGACGTTGTAGTGATCTGCATGTAATGTGCAAATTCTGTTATTAGCGATTAGCATGCTAAGCGGAGATTTAGCTTTATTCACTTCTTATGTTGCATCTCCCACTATACGAATACATACTTCCTACAGGCACTGCACGAGTGTAGATTAAATGTACACACTTACTTACATACTTTATGTCATACTTAATATGAATTGTACATCAGTATGGGAACACAGCCTGAGACTCTTGTTGCAAAGACACAGTCAAAGCTGCAAACATGCAGCTCTACCTGCTTTATATCAGCAGTCAGTACGCTACAAGGTTCGATTTTCCAATAACATTCGAATAGTTTCCAGTGAATATCAATGTTCAATGTGTTTGTGCTGGATTGTGTGCGTGCCTTATGAAAAGTGTTTTATGGAGTTGCAGACGTTGTAGCGGTCTGCATGTAATGTGCAAAATCTGTTATTTGCGATTAGCATTCTAAGCGTAAATTTAGCTTCATTCAGTTCTTATGTTGCATTACTAAATCAGGGATGACATTCATGTTGCTTCGCGTAATGCTCATAATCATTTCATAGCAGATACTTACATGCAATATACTAAACGAGTACATACTTCCTACGGGCACTGCACTAGTTCCATAAAAATTAAAAACAAAATTGAAAGCCGTCAAAAAGAAAGAGAAATATTTCATCAAAAAGTATCCAGTCGTAGCTTTTTTTCCCCTTGTAAAGGTGAGGAAGGAGGCAGCTTGTGCTCCTGATAAATGACATATTGTAAGAATATAGGTTGGCCCTCCAGTGAAAAGCCGACTGGTGCCACTTGTCTTCACCCTCACCTCGTCCAGACAGATGTTTGGCTTTAAAATGACCGAGAGAGTGAGTTTGAACCTTTTGGACCTGTGCTGTATCTGTGAGTGCTGCCTGGGGGTATCAGACGGTGTATGATAGGAGCCAGGTGGGGCGCTGACATTTAGCTAACAAAGAGCACGCTAACGTAGCCCCTGCGGGGTTGTAGGTGAGTCCATCACTAAGCCGTGTTGCAGTGTATCAGATGAGCCGCTGACATTTTTTATTTTTTATCACTATCACACCAACCGTCACTCCCACGGCGAAAAGTCAACTCCACATCCACTTACCTCACGATGCATTTACAATGAGTAACAAGGTGGAGGAGGTGCTGAGGAAAGAGGATTGGAGGTGAAAGACGTTTGGCATTAACTTCACTTTCCTTGACAGTTTTGTTTGCTTTCAGTGGAATGTTCCTGTGCTTTTACTGTACTCTGTTTGTATGTTTGCTTTAATATTCATATAAAGAGACAAATAATTCTAAGCACATAAAAGATGAGTGCACATTTTGTATGTGGAGATCATTTAGAAAGTCACTTAAAGTATCAAGTAATTGTAAATTATAGATAATTTAACCCCTTTTACACAGATTTTTTTCCATAAATGAAAAAAATCCAAATAATGTGTTTTGTAATGTAATGTAATGTATATATATATATATATATATATATATATATATATATATATATATATACACATGTTTATTTGATAGGGAAAGTATTATCTATATTTATATATCACATTGCTTTATGATATATATATATATATATATATATATATATATATATATATATATATGATATTATATTATATTAAGTCTACATTTAACAGTGAGAAAAAGTATTTTTACCAAAAATAAATGCTAAAATTATGCAATATTATTATTAGGGATGTCTTTTATATATATCACAATATAAAAAAACTGTAAAAAAAAATAATAATACTGTTTTGGCAGATATATACATTTATGGTGTTTCATTGTTACTGAAACTGAATCAACCCATTTATAATTTTACGGTCTTTTACTGTCATAGTTTGGCAGTTTTTCACCGTAAAATCTACAGACATTTTTTACAATGTAAGTTTAGGACATGACAGCTGCCCGGTGCAGCAGTACGACGCTTTAACCCTCTGGAGTCCAGGAAAGCGCCGGAGCACGACTTCTTCATGACGTCACAACGTAGAAACTTCAGCAGCATGGAGCCCTGCTGTCAGCTGAACTCTTAAGTTTTGGCTTTTCCAGAAGTTTCCATGTCCAATTTAATGCATCAACTCTTTTTCAGCAAAGGTAAAAAACCACCAAGTGTAGTAACATGATTTCTAGTTACAGAGATTTTTCTAATTTTGCAGTGTGCATCCAGCATTTTAATAGTGTTTTTGTGTGTTTTTTGTAATTTCTTTGTGATTTTTGTTTTCATGTGTTTTTAGTGTGTTTTTTGTATTTGTGTGTGTGTTTTTGGTGTGTTATGTTTTTTTCTCTTAAATTTTTTTTTTTATGTGTTTTTTTTTTTTTTTTTGCAATGTTTTAGTTTTTGTGTGTTTTTATGTGTGTTTTTTGTTAAAAAAAAAAAAAAAAAAAGTCAAAATGAAAAAATAGTCAGGTCATATAGGTGAGGTTGGGCTGAAAAAAATGATAGCAACACGTCATGGTAAAGATTTTTAAGTGGTTGATATACAGCCAGAATGAAAAGGAGTCAAAAAACAACAAAATATCCCCAAACCCCAAAGGGTTAAAATAAAAGTGAAGCATTAGAAATACTTGAAATATAAGTATTTTTCCACTATACATGCATTGAAAACAGAGCCGTGACCCACTTTGGCGTCATGAACCAGTAGATAAGGACAAAGAATATAAAAAAACTTGCTCCACATATTAAACAGTAGTAATCGAATCAGTAATTGCCTCATTTGCATATAAATCGCTGCAGAAATAGATTTATTAACATATGAAAAGTACACCTATACACACACAATATATTGCAATATCAAGGAATAAGTGCATCATCCCTCATTGTCCTATTACTTCCCCTGTTTCCTCCTAGGCATGTGCTGACACACACACACTTTGTTCCACAGAGCTACGGCTGAATAATTTCCGTTGACTTCCTGGTGCATCGGCCACCGGAGGCAAATTCATAAAAGCAAAGATCTAAGACATTAATTCACATGATTTCATTAAAGATGTGTGGTTGCATTAAGCCCATTCGTTACACAGCAGCTGCAGCGGCGGCGGCGGTGTGTACTGTATGTGTGCCGCCCCTGTTGTGTAATTTGATTCAGGGGATTTCCAAGCTTATTTCGTCACTTAATTAACTAGAGAGGAGTGTCGCGTCTTCTTTTCTCTTCTGTTGCAGTTGGGTTTATCTCTCGGCCACAGAGGTGTGGAGTCATTTGGAGGTCTTTGGCATCGTGCGGAGATTAACGCCTGTCTTCTGCTGTGGAATCTTGCATTTTAACACTGATTAGAAGATGACAAAATCCTCCTAATGAAGCCTCGTTTCTCAAACATCCCCAATATGACTTCACCGTCTGGAGTCCACGAAAGCACCGGAGAACGACTTCTTCATGACGTCAAAAAAAAGACACAAAAATGACCAAAAAAGACACAAAATATACACAAAAAGACTAGAAAAAAGACACAAAAAGACTAGAAAAAAGCACAAAAATGACCAAAAAAGACACAAAATGACTAGAAAAAAGACAAGAAAAAAGACAAAAAAAGACAAAAAATGACCAAAAATGACAAAAAAGACACAAAATGACAAAAAGACACAAAATGACAAAAAGACACAAAATGACTAGAAAAAAGACACAAAATAACCAAAAAAGACACAAAAAGACTAGAAAAAAGACACAAAATAACCAAAAAAGACACAAAATTACTAGAAAAAAAACACAAAAATGACCAAAAAAGACACAAAAAGACTCAAAATAACTAGAAAAAAGACACAAAAAGACTAGAAAAAAGACACAAAATGACAAAAAAGAGACAAAATGACAAAAAAAGACACAAAATGACAAAAAAGACGCAAAATGACAAAAAACACACAAAACTACCAAAAAAAGACAAAACAACAGACACAAAATTACAAAAAAAGACACAACAACGGACACAAAATGACCAAAAAAACACAACAACGGACACAAAATGACCAAAAAAGACATAAAAAGACATGAAAAGGATTAAAAAATGGATAAAATAGTCCAAGACTCCATAGAGTTAATGCGATCGTGTGATATTCCCATGTGAAAGTGCACATTATGATAGCAATTAACTCCATTCCTGAGCATATTTCGTTTTTTTTCTTAAAGCCCACACAATAGGAAATTTGAATATTATACCCGATGATATTTCCCATAACAACATCAACCTTCACAATTACCCCTGCCTTGTACTAATTACAGACAATTAGTCGCAGAGACAGGTAGAGATATCAGACTCTTTCATCAAGTATTAGTTTCAGCTGATTATGAAGAAGCAGCACATTGCAGCTCTCTCCCCATAGGCCTAATTGGGTCTTGGATGATTCCAGCGTTGTTTATTTAGCCCTGATTACACCTGGGATAAAGGCCTCAATTAAAAACCAGAGTCGTAATGATCTCGTCTCAAATGCCAGCCGTGTCCCGTCGATGGCCTCTTGCAGAAAGATCACTACGGCAACACATTGTGCAGCATCATTCGTTTTTGTTTTTTTTAGTGCGTCGTCGGAGAGATAGTGGCCTTGTTGAACGCTAAACATCATAAATACTTAATCACAAACTTTCTTCTCAGAGCCATCAGGGAGGAAGACAACAAAGTTAGTCACTTAAAGGTACTAAAATGAGATATTTATTCTATCTGTGTTTATATCACACAGTGCCTCAGGGCTACAACCATAGCAAAGCCTGATTAACATGCTGACAACAACAGCTGAGGAGGTGTTTGTGTGTGTCCATGTGTGTGTGTGTGTGTGTGTGTGGAGAAGAGGAAGTGTGCACTTGAACGTCTCAATTGTTTCCCTTGTTTACCTGTAGGGCATTGCAGACTGCTCATTCACCTGTTCACCCAAACATTCATACTGGTGGCAGAGGCTACCCTAAACGGTGCCACCTGCCACCATTGGGAATTCATTCACACACCGATGAACGCAGTATCAGGAGCAATTTGGGATTCATTATCTTGCTCAAGGATACTTCGACATGTCGGGGATCGAACCACCAACCCTCCTCGGTGGGCAACCCGCTCTACCAAGTGAGCCACAGCTACCATAAAAAAATAAAAAGTTTTTCCGTCAAAAGAAACGCTGTTTTGCCATATAATTGACAAGAAAATACTTCATGAATTCTGCATAAATTAAATATTTTACCATTAAAAATTACAGTATATTTTTGTTAGAGATATGGTGTTTAGTACATTTAACAGTGAGAAAAAGTATTTTTACAAAAAATAAATGTTAAAATTACAGTGATGACTTGCAAAAAAAACTGTAAAAAATACTGTTTTGGCTGATATATACATTTACGTTGTTTCTTTGTTACTGAAACTGGATTAACCCATTCATCATTTTACGGTCTTTTACTGTCATGGATTAGCAGTTTTTCAAAATCTACAGAAACATCATTAATACTTAATCAATACTTCAAATATCAAAATACTTAAACTTTCTTCTCAGGGCCATCAGGTAGGAAGACAACAAAGTTAGTCATTTAAAGGTACTAATATGATATTTATTCTATCTGTGTTTATATCACACAGTGCCTCAGGGCTACAACCATAGCAAAGCCTGATTAACATGCTGACAACAACAGCTGAGGAGGTGTTTGTGTGTGTCCATGTGTGTGTGTGTGTGTGTGTGTGTAAAGAGGAAGTGTGCACTTGAACGTTCCTCATTTGTTTCCCTTGTTTACCTGTAGGGCATTGCACTAGAGCAGGAGCATGAATTGCTCGCTATTGACAAATCACCCACAGCTGATTGCTGCATTAGCTCTGCTTTTAAAATTACTCTTCACTTTGATTGCTTCATCATTGCAAAAAAAAGCACCGCTGTGATGAATTATGAATTTTATATATTTATCCTTACATTATTTCGAGCTGTCAAGGACGGAGAATGAGACAGTTTGTTTATCTGTTTAGAGGAGTTTTTTTTGTTTTTTGTTTTTTTTGGTGCGTGTCTGAAATAATAGGGTTAGAGAGAGCTGTGTCTGTAGCACCGGTGGCTACAGACACACAGGAACCTGATTAGGCCACACAGGAAGTGCGCTTTTCATCTCCTATTTCTCCAGGTTGCATCAGTGCGGCTTGTCATTGACACATCCTTCCTTCGACGAAAACACATGGGGTCTAAAGCAACATTTCCCACCTGTCAAACACTTCCCTTTGTCTCTCGATAACATCATTGTCGACTTGACATCATGCATATACCTACAACTGTCAATTTAGCTAATTTTGACAGCGCGCGCAGCTGTAAAAGCGGCTTCCTTTTTCTTCCCCTGTGTCACAGATAGCCTTAGCAAAAGCGTGTTCCACTTCTAATTGTCATTGGGAGTGCATGGAACATTTCCCGCAGCATGATTCACCCCACATCCAACCTCCCATTGCATCATGGGAGTCCCTTGCATACATTGCTGTTGCAGAGGCAGCTGCAGACTGACTTCTCCTATCACCGTCTTGCTTATATGTCAACCTTAATAACGGAGAATTAACGTAGAGATTGTTTTATTCCATTGTGTTTCGTGCCCTTTTCACTCTGTAATGAAATATGACATTGTTACACTGTGATGTTCTACTGTGTACTGTTTGTTGTGCAAGGTAGGCGAATCATAGTTGCAAATAGCATCGTGTTATTTATTTCAAGGTTCTTGAAATCTGTTGTCGTCTTTTTTTATTTATTTTTTTTACATGCAATCATGACACTTTTTGCTGAATTTAGACACATTTTTAGACAGATATTCATACACATATTTA
The DNA here is from genome assembly GCF_030273125.1 of Centropristis striata. Taxonomy (NCBI): domain Eukaryota; kingdom Metazoa; phylum Chordata; class Actinopteri; order Perciformes; family Serranidae; genus Centropristis; species Centropristis striata. The sequence goes on along the minus strand of NC_081517.1, from coordinate 6,598,661 downwards.
GACACTATATTTACAGAAACTGCAGCCTTTTTTACAACCACAAACAGTACGTGTATGTATAATGTGTGGGCTATTTTCAGAATGATCCACTCTGTGACGATCTATTCTGTCGTTTAGGTTGGACATTTGGTTGTATATGACATACATGGCCCATAAATACCCCTATTAAAATTTGTATATGTACACATATCAGAAAAATCTGCATTATTCATTTTTATATGGTATTATATGTTACAACCTGTTTTGGTATACATGTTTATTCATTCATTTTAAACATACATATTTTTTCTTTTTTATGTACATATTTAATATCAAGCATTTCTTACAGGCTTTGGGATTAATACATACATTTGTACAAAATGAGATTCAACTTTATTGTCATTGAACAGAGTAACAAGTACTAGGCCAACATAATGACCATGTATGTGAACAAGTACTGGGACAACAAAATGACCATCAACCCGTCCAAACATATACAAAAAATATATACTGCAAAAAAGCCAACTTGTATTTTTTGGCCTAAAACAGTGATTTAATTTGGTAAAACTTGGAAATATAAATTACTGACATTTAGGGCAATAATGTAAGTTAGCACGACAAAGGAAGCCAGTTGTCTGCTCAAAAACAAGTTTGTGATTTGTTGTTATCTTTAAGTTGGGGTTCACAACAAGGGACAATAGTTCTGCTAACTCTTATTTCTTTGTTGTGAAATTCGGTCATTAGCGAAAGCTAGCGGCTAACCGATGCTAGCGGCTAACTGATGCTAGCGGCTAACTGATGCTAGCGGCGCTGCTTGTTACAGCTACAAGAGTAGCCATTAGCGTATCAATGCTAACTCAAAATTGTGGTCGCAACATTAGCCGACATTCATAGCGGCGTTACAGTCGTGCCAGAGAAATTCAGAGTTGAGCAAACTCAAAAATAAAACTTAAAATATTTAGTTTAATTGTCCAACTTAAATTTTTTGTTTGTTGCCTTGAAATTTTGAGTTCACCCAACATTTCTTTTTTTGCAGTGTACATAAACATACATACAATATGACAAAAGGGTGGACAGGACAGGAAGACAGGGATGGAAGAGATACAGATACATAAGCACATAGAGCAGGCCCAAGGCATAAGCGAAACAAAAAATATGTACATATTTTGTTTAATATTTTGCATGCACTGACACTTTCTATATGATATATTAAGAAAGATGTTAAGAAAGATATATTATTGAACAAAAATACAATTTTATGTCAACAACGCCAAGATAAAGGAAAGTTTTCACGTTTTTCAAAAATAATAAACCAGATGACACTTTTACAGTAAAAATAATGCTTTACCATTTGGATTGGTGTGTAAATCAACCCCAAGTCACTCTATAGTTGAATGTGATACATTTTTAGATTAAAAAACACATGTGACACCCTGGACATCATTCATTCATTGGTATCATTTGTATCATTATTGCATTGGTATTATTTATGTAATTAACTGGGACACCCCCTTAAATGTGTGAAGACATATCAGGCTGACAATAGCATAATGTAAACAACACTGCCAGAGCCGCAATGAGTTTGTAGTAGGTGTGTGAATGATCAACAATCAATATTATTGGCAGAAATAGAGGGCCCCGAAATTGAATTTTGCTTAGGGCCCCATGGAGGCTTGGGCCAGCTCTGCACATACTCAATACTCTTTACAACATGAAGAACTTGTGACTTGCAATAGGGGAGGGGGGTGGGATATCAGAATATGCGTTTATATGGTAGTAGCTGAATAGTTTAGTGAGGGAGAATACTTTCTTCTTCCTTCTGCTGGAGAAAAATGTTAAACCCCCTGTTGGAGACAGGTCTTAGTATTTTAGTATTCCCCCTCAATTGATGAAGATTCTTCTCTGTTTTCAGATTCTCTGTTCACCATGGAGACATGCAAGTAAAAGCAGATTCTAAGGCGACCTGGGGTGATGATATTCAAATGGACACTGCAGTGTTGGGTTTCACAAAGGAGAATACTTTTGGTATTGGGTGCTGTGTATCAATCCCTGCTGGGAACACACAGTTTTGTGTCTTTTGCAGTCGTTCACTTGGTAGCATCTGCACAACTGTGGCCTGTGGACTGTTCAGCTCCCCTGTTGCATTTCAATGTTGAGTTCATTCATTCAGTCAGCCAGTGGAGAATCTGCAGCCTCCATGAAAGATTTCATATTAAGTCTGTGATGTGGGAAATTAGCAGTGCTCATCTTTTTAATGTAAGCCAGCTCCATATTTAGACTACTTAATGGCTAAAATATGATAATAAAAATCAGTTTATATAGAAGATGTTTCAATTATTTACATGTGTAATAATGTATAATAAATACATTAGCACTCTGTAATTTAATTTATTTTATTTTTTACAATTTTATCAGAGTTTTTTTGTTCATTTTCTTTTGTGTATTTGTATACGTGACTGTTTACATGTACATATATGTATAAAAAAATAAGAAAGGATAATCGTATTCCTGTAATTGGAAATTTCTTATTGTATTTTTCAATGTTAATGTTAAATTTAATTCTTAAAATATGTATTTTATCTTTATCTATTAGATGAAAAACTTATTTTATTATGTAACAAGATACTTCTTGGTGTGTTTGTACTAATTTTTTAATACAATAACGAAAAAAGAAAGGGTTTTAACTACATTCTCTGCAGCTTTAAATGTGCCCATTAAAATAATTGTGGTAGATGAAATTTAATTTGACAGATTTCATGTTAAGTCTGTGATGTGGGAAATTAGCAGCGATCATCTATTTAATTCAATTCAGCTCCATATTTAGACTACTAAACGCCTAAAATATGATAATATCAGTTTGTATAGAAGATATTTCAATTATTTACATGTTTAATAATTTATAATAAATAAATGTATGTTAAATTTAAATTCATATCTGTATTTTATCTTTATCTATTTGATGAAAAACTTATTTTTGTTATGTAACAAGATACTTCTTGGTGTGTTTGTACTCATTTTTGAATAGAATAACAAAAAAATTTTTTTGCAGTGTGCGTTTCAACATATTTAATGCAATCTTTTGTGTTTTTTATATGATTTTTGGTTATTATTTGTCTTTTTTTTTAATTCAGTTTTTTTGTGGTTTTTGTTATTTTTTGTGTTTTTCATTTCTTTTCTATAATATTTTGTGTTTTTTGTGATTTTATGGTGTGTTTTTTGTTTGTGTTTTTGGTAATTTTGTGTGTGTGTTTTGTATTTTTTTGTGTGTATTTGTGTCTTTTTTTGTTGTTGTCATTTTGTGTCTTTTTTCTTGTCATTTTGTGGCTTTTTTTGTCATTTTGTGTCTTTTTTGTGTCTTTTTTTACTTCATTTTGTGTCTTTTTGGTCATTTTGTGTCTTTTTGGTGTCTTTTTTTAATGTCATTTTGTGTCTTTTTTGTGTCTTTTTTTCTAGTCATTTTGTCTCTTTTATGGTCATTTCTGTGTCTTTTTTTGACGTCATGAAGAAGTCTTGCTCCTGTGCTTCCGTGGACTCCAGAGGGTTAAGTTGCACATACAGGCAGAATGAAAGAGTCAAAAACCAACAAAATAGCCCCAAACTCCAAAGAGTTAAATGTGCCCATTAAAATAATTGTAGCAAATAAAATTTAATTTGACAGACAGCCAGTCTTTTTAAGTTGCCAATCAAACACACACACAAAAAACTACCTTCAGATTTCACTGTTTATTTGCTGCAACTGTTGCTGCTATCTGGCACACATTCTTCTTCTACTATGTGGCAAACCCCACCCATCTGTTACTCCAAGCAGGATAGGATAAATGCTACGAATATTTTGCAAACACCATTTAACCCGGCTCTGATTCCTACTTCCTCAGCAGTGAAACACAGATGATTTGCTTTATGCGTTGCGGAAGGAACAGCGAGGCATATTCCATCCAGATTGAAATATTTGTCATCATGCTCTCACTCGTGTGGCTATCTCTCTCTCTCTCTCTCTCTCTCTTTGGCTCTTTCCTTCTCTCTCTCTCTGACAAATGCGTGCCATACTTAGACTCCACAAGCAGCATTATATGACTCACCGAGTTAAGATTTATTCTTTCCATTACCTTGTGCCCTTAGTGTCTTAATACTTAAAAAAGACACAAAATGACTCAAAAAAGACACAAAATGACTAAAAAAAAGACACAAAATGACTAAAAAAAAGACACAAAATGACAAAAAGACACAAAAAGACCAAAAAATACACAGAATTACCAAAAAGACACACAATGACAAAAAGACACAAAATGACAAAAAAAGACACAAAATGACAAAAAATTATATAAAATTAAGCAAAAAAGGACTCAAAATTGACGACAAAGTGACAAAAAATTACTACAAAAAGCCACAAATTAACCAAAAAGACACAAAATGACCCCAAAAAGACAGAAAATTACCAAAAAGACACAAATTAACCAGAAAAGACACAAAATGACCAAAAGAGATACAAAATGACAAAAAAGACACAAAATGACCAAAAAAGACACAAAATGACAAAAGAGTTACATAAAATTACCCCCCCCCCCCCAAAAAAAAAGACAGAAAATGACCAGCTCAGATTAGTGTCTTAATATTACAACTTTATTACTTTATTACTTTCAAACTTGCACCAGAGCGCAAGAGATGGGAAAGAAAAGAAAAGAAAAAAAGCAGTAAGACGTGGCTTTTTTTGTTTTTCAGCACTCATGTAATTTTCTATCTTAAAGCAAAAACCTTGAGATATAAACATGTTTTTGTTTTCCACAGATGCATTTCCCTGTGTGTCTCTCTCTCCTTTCTCTGAACATCCCTTGTTGTCACAGCATGTTTGGGAAATGCGACTGACAGGTTTGTGTTTCCGCTAATGTATTTGCCCTTTGCATATATAAAACTGATTCTCTACGGTGTGCAGGCTGAGGCTTTTAAATGTGACAGGTATCAGTGTTGAGATCAGCTCATCTGAGGGCGCGGCACCGCTCGCTCCTTTCTGCTAATTCTGTTAAAGCCACTGGGACTCCTAATAAGGAACAACAGCGCCTTGATGTTTGGCCCTCTGGCGTGTGAGGTTTATTTGTGGGCGGTTGTGGGAAGACACACACACACACACACACACACACACACAAACACACACACACATATATATGCACGCATATACACATATTTAGCAAATGCACATTGCCACTTGCTTTTCCACTGCACACACACACACATGCACACGCGCACACACACACACACACACACACACACACACACATATATATATGCACGCATATACACATATTTAGCAAATGCACATTGCCACTTGCTTTTCCACTGCACACACACACACATGCACACGCGCACACACACACACACACACACACACACACACACATATATATATGCACGCATATACACATATTTAGCAAATGCACATTTCCACTTGCTTTTCCACTGCACACACACACACACACACACACACACACACACACACACACACACACACACACACACATGCAGTCACACACACAGCCACAGGCGCAAAAGAGGTGCAGAGATGCTGGAGCATTCATAACAGGCTCACAACAGAAATAGGCCCTATAATTTACTTGTGCTAAATGCAGCTTTTTAGTAAGTGCCAAAGCGACCAGCATCCCACTCTCCCATTCCAGTCTCCTCTGCTCTTACTCCTCCTCCTCCTCCTCTTCGCCCCTCCTGCCCCAGATTGTAATTGTCTCCTGAAAGAGCACGCGGTAAATAAAGCTAATGCAATATTTTCTCTGGAGTTCGTCCTGTGATGTAGTGCCGTGTTTGGCTTGCCGGAGAGCTAAGTTTTGAAATTGAACTTGGGGGCTGGTTAGATGAATAATGGCTTTTCTGAAATAGTTTTCAAGGTTAGTATTCACTGAAAAGGACACACTTTCACATCTGAAGTCCATTTCCCCCGTGTGGAAAAAAAAATACACACGGCTCTTTCGAAATGGGGATTTTATTTTCCTTTCGCTTTAGTGCTACTTTTTGGGAATAAAAAAAACACACATTGACAGTCCCTCCGTCTGATTTTGTCTCCCCGGCTGTCTTTCCTCTGTGTCAGCGCCTCCTTCACCTCCCTCACTTCCTCCCTCTCACCCCGGCTGCCCCTGCACCCCCACCGCGACACCTCCTCCAGCATTTCTGCCACTCTTTTCTTTGTACCAACCATCCTCTCCCCTACCTGCCATCATCTTTCTCTCATCCCTAAGTGCTGCTTTCCCCTCTCCACCCTCTCAGTCAGCTTCCCACTGCTGTCTCCATGGTGTAGTGATGGTCACCATGGCAACTGTCAGGCGAATGGAGGGTGGGTGCATGGGGGGGAAGGGGGGGTGAGGTTGTGGAGGTAAAGGGTCCACTGTAGTACGTTGAACAGTGAGGCAGCACATTATCACACACCTCTGAAAGCTCTCTCACACACACACACACACACACACATACGCACACACACACACACACACACACACGTGTATATTCATGCAGCGCACATACATACTCTACTACTGCTTACAGTATGAATGCACACAAACATGCAAGCACACACACACACACACACACACACACACACACACACACACACACACACACGCACACACACACACACACACACACACACACACGCATGCACACACACACACACACATGCACACACACATATGCACACACAAACACACACACACAAACCCACACACACATGCACACACACACACACACACACATGCACACACACACACACACACACACACACACACACACGCACACATACATACTCTACTACTTACAGTATGAATGCACACACACATGCACACACTTAATAGGCACAAAGAAGCTCTCAGTGCAAGAGCATTAGAGTTGAGAGGCTTACCACTGGAAATGGGGCTTTAAGTCTACCTGTGGATTCCCATACAAAGAGAGTGAACTAATGTAAAATTGGCTTAAATGGAAAGGAAAATGCAACATGCGTTTTATGAACTTAAACTGCGCCAGCGACTGAAAGTGAGTCGCTTTTGCTTGAATAAAGTGAAGAGAGAAGGAAAGTGCCTATTACCCGTACCTGAGAAAAACTCCAAGCTATTGTTTTATTTACCAATCTCTCAGACTCCGTCTCCTTATTTTTCCATCTGCGGGCTTTAATCTCGCCATGCAGCTGAGCTCCCTATGAGGAGACATTACATTACATCGGACAGCTCGGTCAATGAAGGTAGAAGATGAGAAACACAAGCACAAGATAAAAAGTAAACAGTCTCTGTCGGGGATGGGAAAGGAAGGGAAGTGAGTTTCAGGCTTGGAGGTAAAAAAAAAGCTGCACACATGCAGACAGTAAAACAGTAAAACATACAGTAGAGCAGTAGTTCTCAACCTTTTTGAGTCGCGACCCCCAATTTAACCTGCATGTTGTCCCGACCCCCGCTCACTGAACAGAATCTCACAGTTCAGATCATACAAACTCAGTTGATACGACGAATTTTGGACAAATGATGAAGCAGACAACAACTAGAACATCTCTCTGTCTGTGCATTTATATATTTTTTATATTTTATTGTTACTTTTAATCTAAGTCCTTTGCTATAAGTTTAAAGGTCCATTCTGACCTCCTGAGTGTGTAACAGTCAGCTTCAAGCCAGAGACTCCTTGGAAAGTAAGAACTTGATACTTTGGGATTTGTCAGAAAAGAAAAAATTACCCCAAAAAGATTTAAATTGGTCACAAAATGACCAAAAAAAGACACAAAATGTTCCGAAAAAGAAACAAAATGACCAAAAAAGACACAAAATGACTTAAAAAAGACACAAAATGACCAAATAGACACAAAATGACCCCAAAAAAAGACAAAAATGACACAAAATGACCAAAAAGGCACAAAATGACCAAAAAAGACACAAAATGAGACGTCAAAATGACCAAAAAGAATAACAGACCAAAAAATTACATAAAATTAAGCAAAAAAGGACTCAAAATTTACCACAAAATGACAAAAAATTACCACGACAAGACACAAAATGACCACAAAAGACGCAAAATTACCAAAAAAGACGCAAAATTACCAAAAAAGACACAAAATGTCAAAAAGACACAAAATTACCAAAAAAGGAAAAAAATGACCAAAAAGACGCAAAAAAGTATAAAAAGACACAAAATGACTAAAAAAAGAAACAAAATGACCAAAAAAAGACAAAATGACCGAAAAAGACACAAAATTACCAAAATTTACCAAAAAAAGACAAAAAATGACCAAAAAAAAGACACAAAATTACCAAAAAAAAGACACAAAATGCCCCCCCAAAAAAACAAAATGACCAAAAAAAAAGACATTAAATGACCAAAAAGACTAAAACACATGAACACTTTAACACAGTGGAGACAGAGCTGACTTCCAAAATGATTTGGCGACCCCTAGAAATCATCTCGCGACCCCAATTGGGGTCGGGACCCCAAGGTTGAGAATAGCTGCAGCAGAGGCAGAGAAGGACTGGCAGGAGTACTGACACCAGCAACAGGAAGTTAATGTTGGTGGGAAGTGTGCTGAGGAGCAACCAGGCAGGTAGACGGACAGTCCAAGAATGTGTCAGACATGTTAATAGGTGGTTGTCAGGCAGCCAAGCAGTCATAATCCATAATTCCATCCTCATGCCATCCCAATGAATGTATTTGGAACCTGTTTTCATTAACCTTGTAGACCCTTGTGTTAGTGCTGTGCATATATGCAACACTTGCAAATTCAGTCAGGGCCACACACACACACATTCTTGTACTTCTATCTTTGTGAGGTCCTGCAAGGTTATAATAGTTTGGGATTTTTCATTAGTTGTAGTTTTAATTTTGTTGTGAATTTTTGTTTTCAATTTCAGTTAGTTTTAATGAGTTTTTGGAGTAAGTTTGCTAGTTTTAGTTTAGTTTTTAGTTTTTGAAAATGCTTTAGTTTTAGTTTAGTTTTTATTAGTTTTAGTGTTTTTGTAATTTGCCTTTATTTCCTTTGTCTGATCCATCTTCATTATGTATGAAAAAAGTTGACAAAGACGAAAACGAAGGACATTTTCACTGTAATTTTGGTTAGTTTTGTAACCACACAATACAGTTTCAGTTAATTATCATTATCATGTAACCTTTAACCCTTAAAACAAAGTCAAAATAAAACAAAATCTCAAAAAAGCCTTTAAAGAAGTGAGGACGGCTGAAATGTCCTCACTTTGCAAAAATGTCCTCACTTTGGTGTTGGTTAAAAATGTGTTCCGGTCCTCACTATGTAGGAAGTACAAGAACACACACACACACACACACACACACACACACACACACACACACACACACACACACACATTCTTGTACTTCTATCTTTGTGAGGACCCTCATTGGAACAGTGAAATTTTGTTGTGAATTTTTGTTTTCAATTTCAGTTAGTTTTAATGAGTTTTTAGAGTGAATTTGCTAGTTTTAGTTTAGTTTTTATTAGTTGTAGTTTAGTTTTTATTAGTTTTAGTTTTTTGTAATGGGGTATTTGTTGGGTGGGAGATTAAAAGAGGTCACAGTAAATTTTGGCTTTATTTCCTTTGTCTTATCCATCTTCATTATGTATGAAAAAAGTTGACAAAGACAAAAACGCAGGACGATTTTACTATAATTTTAGTTAGTTTTGTAACCACAAAAAACAGTTTCAGTTAATCTTTTTTTTTTAAAAACAACTTTTTTTTATTTTTATTTCATTTAACAAAAAACATTTTTTAATTCTAGTTTTCGTTATTTCTTTTTGTTTCGTTCACTATAATAACCTTGTTCCCTAGTCCCTTAAGTTAACCCTTACCCAACCATAACATTAACCTAATTATAACCTTAACCCTAAAACAAAGTCTGAAATCTTAAAAAAGCCTTTAAAGAAGTGAGGACCGGCTGAATTGTCCTCACTTTGCAAAAATGTCCTCAATCTGTTGGTTGAAAATGTGTTCTGGTCCTCACTATGTAGGAAGTACAAGAACACACATACACACACATACACAGCTGAAACTCACTTGCACCATGTAAGCCTAATGACTGGAGTTTATTTGTGCGCGGACACGTAAAATGGTTGACCAGCCAGTGCATAATTTCTCCGAGGCTCCTGTCTAAGTGCCAGGCCATATTTTCATCTACCAGCGGAGTCTACTTGACTGCCAGTTTGGTGATGGGAATAGTAGAGTGAATATGGATACTGGAAGGTTTATGACACTGACAAACGGTTTTGATAAAATAAGTAAAGAATGACCGAGACAAAACATTTAAAATTGTTAAATAATGGCAGAATAAGAAGGATTTGTCTGTTGCAAATTGAAATAATCCAAATGCCGTGCTCACTCCATCACCAGAGGATGAAAGCCAACTCCAAGCTCCGTCTGCTTGACATTGCGTTCTGCTCTGTTTATGATATTTTGGGGGACTTTGTCATTTGCCTTTGCCATTTTTGTAACTTCCTCTTGGATGCACACTTTAGTTCTAGACCAAATTGTAACCCCACAGTGCCATCCAGCTGAGAGATGTTTACATGTGGTGAGTTTGCTGCCATCAAGAATAATTGATCTCTTTCTTTGAAGAATTGTATATTTCACTGGTGAGGAAAGCCTCAACTCAAATTACCTGGGGGCTGCTGGAGGCAGTATCAAAATGGCCAAAAAAAGACACAAAATTTACTGGGAAAAAAATGTACTTAAAAAAGACACAAAATGACCAAAAAATACACAGAATTACCAAAAAAGACACAAAACTATTTAAAAAAGGACACAAAATAACCAAAAATATACACAAAATTACTAAAAGAAAGACATAAAATTACCAAAAAAGACACAAAATGGCAAAAAGACACAAAATTACCAAAAAATACACAGAATTACCAAAAAAGACACAAAACTATTAAAAAAAGGACATAAAAGTACCAAAAAATACACAAAATTACCAAAAAAGAGACAGAATTACCAAAAAAGACACAAAAAGACAAAAAAATACACAGAATTACCAAAAAGAAAAAAAATGACCCAAAAAAGACAGAAAATGACCAAAAAAAGACAGAAAATGACAAAAAAAGACAGAAAATGACCAAAAAAAAGACAGAAAATGACCAGAAAATGACAAAAAAAAGACAGAAAATGACCAAAAAAAGACAGAAAATGACCAAAAAGACAGAAAATTATTCCAAAAAGACACAAAATGACCAAAAAAAGACACAAAATTATATATTAAAAAAAGACACAAAATTCCCCAAAAAAGACACAAAATTACCACAAAAGACACAAAATTATTTTAAAAAGACACTTTATGCGATTCCAACACTGTTTAGGGACCCCAGCATGCAGGAATAATCAAACACAATAGGCAACAATAACACATTTGTGATGCAGAAAACTCATTGCATTAACATAAAGTGGGCAGCAATGTAAAGGGCAGACTCCTGGGTATCCATAGAACCCATTTAAAAAACCGGCCCCCTTAGAACCGCCATTGATGCGTATACACCCAGAGCTCAGAGACCCTGCCCTCTGCAGATACAGACACACTGCAACACACTTTGTGATGATTGAGGGGTTTATTTTTGTAGTCTATAAAACGGGCCTCATGCAAGAACAAATCCTACGAGCAGTTCGGTTTTTAAGTGGTCTGTAAATGTATCAAGGAGAACTTTCTCCAATTTTTAGTATTTTGGATTTTCTTCTAAACACAAATTTACAAGGCTGCAGAACTGTGGTAGGGGTCATGCACAGTCTTTTACTAGTGGATTGTAAATGACGTTACTCTGAGTTTTTAAACCCTTTAGAAATTATATTCTTGAGGAAAGAAAGACAGGAAAACTTGTATAAGGCTCATAAATAGCTCTTACATGAAACCGCTCACAACAAGGTGTGGTGATTATTTTGATAACCGGGTCATGGTTTCTAGAAAAAGATATTGCTTTTGAGTTTTTCAACATTTTTTAAACACCACAAGGGAAGTGAGACAGAAATGTCTACAGCCGATATCTGACGCTCTGCAGCTCACATCCAAACAATCTGTAGATAAAGAAATAGCACGACTGGAGAAAATATATATATATTTTGGGGGCTTACTGTCCCTTTAACTCTATGGAGTCTTGGACTATTTTGTCCATTTTTGAATTTTGTGTTTTGTGAATTAACTTTTTGTGTCTTTTCTTGTCATTTTGTGTCTTTGTGGGTTTTTTGGTCATTTTGTGTCTGTTGTTGTGTCTTTTTATGTCTTTTTTGTCATTGTGTGTCTTTTTTGGTCATTTTGTGTCTGTTTTGGTCATTTTATGTCTTTTTTGGTCATTTTATGTCTGTTGTTGTGTCTTTTATTGGTAATTTTGTGTCTTTTTTGTCATTTTGTGTCTTTTTGTGCATATTTTTGGTCATTTTGTGTCTGTTGTGTCATTTTTTGGTTATTTTGTGTCTTTTCTTGTCATTTTGTGTCTTTGTGGGTTTTTTGGTCATTTTGTGTCTGTTGTTGTGTCTTTTTTGGTCTTTTTATGTCTTTTTTGTCATTCTGTGTCTTTTTTGGTCATTTTGTGTCTTTTTTGTGTATTTTTTGGTCATTTTGTGTCTGTTGTTGTGTCTTTTTTGGTCATTTTGTGTCTTTTTTGGTCATTTTGTGTCTGTTGTTGTGTATTTTTTGGTCATTTTATGTCTGTTGTTGTGTCTTTTATTGGTAATTTTGTGTCTTTTTTGTCATTTTGTGTCTGTTGTTGTGTCTTCTTTTAGTTAATTTGTGTATTTTTTTGTCATTTTGTGTCTTTTTGTGTCTTTTCTGGTCATTTTGTGTCTGTTGTTGTGTCTGTTTGTGGTCATTCTGTCTCTTGTTTTGTCATTTTGTGTCTTCTGTTTATTTCTTGGTCATTTTGTGTCTTTTTTCTAGTCATTTTGTGTCTTTTTGTGTCTTTTTTTAGTCATTTTGGGTCTTTTTTTGACGTCATGAAGAAGTCTTGCTCCGGCGCTTTTGTGGACTCCAGAGGGTTAAGTCTCTTGTCTAGTTTAGGCTAAACTCCTATACATGTGCCATTATGCAATAGTGCATAATGTAAACTCCAGATTCCTCTTGTAATCTACTTTTACAGTCTGGAGCTTTTATTTTGAAAAAGTGTGAAAGACACACTGCAAAAAAGGTGTTCAATCAATGTATTTGTATCTTCCAAATATACTTAAATGAGATTTTAAAAAAAAGCTAAATAAAAGGTTTTGAATGCTTAAGTATCATCTTTGCCGTATTTTAATGTGCCCCTCTGATTAAACACTGGCCCCTCAGTGAAATTGGTCTAGAACCGCCACTGCTTTTACAGTCTGGAGCTTTTATTTTGAAAAAGTGTGAAAGACAGGGACGTTAAAGTATTCCTCTATTTAACTTTGGAATTCCATGAACGTGTCTAAGAATACTGAAAAAATACAGTAGGTGGCCACTTTGATTATATCCGAGCTAAGAGAGGATGAGCAGGGGACAGACAGATGGACCAACAGCATCAGAAAGACACAAAGAAATTGAATTTCAGAGAAAATTAATCCACCTCGATAACATTGAAGTCAGGTGTGAGAAAAGAGAACGAAAAGGAGCGCCGTGCACTGTGCCCAGAATACAAGTGAAGCAAATGAAAGAAAGTCTTTGGTCAATCAAAGTCAAAAGTCGACTGCAGTAACCGCTCGGCTACAGGGACAGGTTAGATTCCATCTTTTTCATTTCTGTCTGCCTGAGAAGACAATGCAGCTGTAGACTTAGCCTCAAATTCCTGTTATTATCTGAGGGGGTGCAGTACGGGGGCAAGCTGCCCAAATTGAGAAAGTGAGAGTGTATTGAATGTAGATTTTTTTTTTTTTTTAAATAACCATTAGTATTCTGAAGGAGCTGAGAGAGGTTCATGTTAAAATTTGTGATCATACTGACTGGAAGCAGATCCTTGGATTTCAAACGCAAAGCTCCATTTTTGTCTTACCTGCTGCTGTTGTCCTATAAATGTCCAGTTCAGGTCTGCACTTGTCTTTTTCTTGTTGCTTTGGTCATTTTGTGTCTTTTTTTGTCATTATGTGTCTTTTTTATGGTCATTTTTGTCTGTTGTTGTGTCTTTTTTTAGTTATTTTGTGTCTTTTTTGTCATCTTGTGTCTTTTCTGGTCATTTTGTGTCTGTTGTGTCTTTTTTTGGTCATTTTGTGTCTTTTTTTCTAGTCATTTTGTGTCCTTTTCTGTCTTTTTTTAGTAATTTGTGTCTTTTTTGGTCATTTGTGTGTCGTTTTTTGACGTCATGAAGAAGTCTTGCTCCAGCGCTTTTGTGGACTCCAGAGGGTTAAGTCTCTTGTCTAGTTTAGGCTAAACTCCTATACATGTACCATTATGCAATCGTGCATAATGTAAACTCCAGATTCCTCTTGAACTCTACTTTTACAGTCTGGAGCTTTTATTTTGAAAAAGTGTGAAAGACACACTGCAAAAAAGAGTATCTAAAAACAAAATAAAAACACTAAATCTGAGGAATTTAGCAATCTGCATATATATATATATATATATATATATATATATATATATATATATATATATAATAACCATTAGTATGTCAGCCTTCACACAATAGCTGATTCACACTATTCCTCGTTTCAAACTGTGAAATGATAACGATTAACGTGATGCATGTGTTTATGCAAGGACTGAATATGTGCGGCTCTTTGCTTGGGCAAACACGTTTTACTATATATGCAGAGTTTTGGGGATTGAAAGGATTTGTGCGGCTGTATGGTTCACACTTCCATAAAGATGGAGCGTTTTGCATATGCATCTGCACATTTTTGTACTTTTTGGTGACAACTGCCTGCACACTTGTGCTTCTTGAGTGTTTCTGGTTGTTTAACTTTTCTTAGTAGTTTTGTATGCCAGCATGCATGAATGACTCTGTATCAGTGTGTGTGTGAGAGAGAGAGAGAATGTGTGTGTGTGTGTGTGTGTGTGTGTGTGTGTGTGTGTGTGTGTGTGTGTGTGTGAGGATGGGGAATGAGCAGTCTGTCATGCCTGAGAGGGAGCCAAGCCTGTTTAAATTGCCTTCTGGCTTCCAAGCCTCTCATCTGCAAACTGGCACCTCTTGTTCTCTCTCTCTCTCTCTCTCTCTCTCTCTCTCTCTCTCTCTCTCCCATCCTCTCTTTGCTTTGTATGTCCGCCTCTGTCTTTCCTCCTATTTTGTATGTATGCCTCTATTCTGTCCTCCCCCGTTTTTTTGGTTGTTTCTTGCTTCTTTCTCTCCCTCTGTCTGTTTTTCACTTCCCTGTCAGTTTCTGTCAGTTTTTCCGGTATGATGCACCTCTGTACCGGAAAAACGACGACGCTATTAACTGTCCTCTGCAGAACACATGCACGTTCACATGTTCACACGTTCACACACACACACACACACACACACACACACACACACACACACACACACACACACACACACTAGGGTTGTCACGATATTAAAATTTTCAACTCGATACCGATACGGAAAATATTCGATACTTGATTCCATTTTCGGAACCTGGTCTCACAGGAATCCGTGAAATAGCCACGGATTGGCTTAACTCAGGGATATGACTGTCATTAACTTGCATTGTAACAAAATCCGTGTCAGTTTCACAGAAATTTGAGTGATTCCGTGGCTATTCCACGGATTTTGAGTTAAGCAAATCCGTGGCTATTTCACAGATTCCTGTGAGACTAGGGTTGTCACTATACTAAAATGTTCAACTCAATGCCGATACTCAGGGAAATATTTGATACTCGATACCATTTTCGATACCACAAGGATAAAAACAAAGACCCCAAAATTTAACAGAAATATTTTTATTAACAAGAAAAATGCAACATGTAAAAATGAACCGAACCACAGGTTGAATATTTATAATAAAAAACAGTTGTGCAAAAATAAACTGCAACTATGAACGATGATATGAAGCTTCAGGTCTGAGGTAGTGCAAAAAATAAATAAATACAATAAACAATAACAATTAGAACAATTTTTTGAGGTTGTATGGTTTGGCAGCTTAATAAGTTGTTGGATCGATACTTTTGAAAATGAGTATCGTATCCAGATACATTGTTTAAGTATCGATACTTTTGACAACCCTAACACACACACACACACACACACACACACACACACACACACACACACAGGTGCTGTCAAATAACTGTACTGATGTGACACTTGGGCTGCAACTTAAAAATTGCACATAATCACAGACTCTGCATGGCCACTTGTTGCCCACAGTTAATGTGTAATACAGTTACCAGCCTGACAGAGCTGTTTACAAATCAAACATGTTTTTTAATTGCACTGAAAAGTGGCACGGAGCTGCTAAAAGCAGTGGGCTTTTAGTTCCTGTGCTCTATACCCATTCATTACACATGAGACTTTTGAACAGCATTTACTGCCCCCCTATTCAGCCTATATGTACACGTGCGTGTGTGTGTGGACAGTTTGTGTGTGTGCATGCGCATGCACATCTGTTGATACACCACTAATAACCCCCATTTGTTTGTCCTTCAGTGTAATGGCCTCCATAAATCACATCATATTCTCCTAAGAGATTCTCCACCGGCCCTTCGCTCCCTCTCTCTGTTCTCATCTAGCCTTGTCTCCCCCTTCTGCTCCCCCCTCAGCCAGGCCTCTGCACTTACTTTCTTTTTTTTTTTTTTGTCAAGGAGTACTATTTAAGTGTGTTTAAAAACAATAGAAAAAAACAGGAGCGAAGACATTTACGAGCAAAATTATGGGCTGAAATATGTGCCACCAGAAACTGACTTTTTAATCATTTATATTCGAATTTGAATTGCTTCACTTGAATAATTGCATTAAATAACTGAATTTGAATCACATCATTTGAATTTGTATTGTTCAATTTGAATAATTTCATTGAAATACTGAATCTGAATTGTAATTTCAAATTGAATATGTTAGTTTGGAACTGAACATTCAGTTCTCACAATTCAATTTCAGTTCGCAAAATTCAATTTCGATTTTCTTTGATGAACATCCAGGTAGTTAAGGCAGAGCAATCGAGCGAAGATACACAGAGCGCCTCTTCAGCCAATCAGCACCTCCGTTTTCTTTTGTAATATATGTTGCCACCCGGTTGCCATAGCGCCTCTTCGGCCAATCTATGGTCAAACCAGTCTAATTTCTTCCTCCGTTTCGTGGCAAGTGGCAACTTTATTACATTATCGGGAAGTTATTACATTATTAGGTCTTATTACATTTTCAATGGACTAATGTGCATATTTTTATTACATTATCAGGGTTATTACATTATCTGGAAGTTCTTACATTATCAGGTCTTATTACATTTTCAATGGACTAATGTGCATATTTTTATTACATTATCAGGGTTATTACATTATCGGGAATTTATTACATTATCAGGTTCTACAAGGTTCAAACCAATACAATAAACATCTATAAGGGAAAAAAAGATTAGATTAGCTTCTAATTTTTACTTACGTACTTAATCTACTTACCATTTTACATTTATTTTTAGGGCCACATGTGAGTGAAATCCTCACACAGAACAGCCTTGACTCGGCTGCTTCACCTCCTCACATGTAGCCTCTTCTTCTCTTCTTCTCTTCTTCCCTTCTTTCCTTCTTCTCATCTCTCACAATCCTCCACCTCACACACGTCCAAGGTCTCTGATGAGACCCGCTTGATCAAACCTTGTTGCTCGCGAGGCCTTTTTTCTTTATCAGCTCGAGCACTTTGACCCTCTGTTTTTCTCTCCCCATTGATTATCACATTAGCCGGGCTCGGTGTTTGAGAAGAGTTTTGTTTGCACGAAGGTTGTCATCGCGGTGGTGGTGCTAAACGAGGTGAAAAGGCCACATGCCAAATGGAGTGATTAGTTTACTTTGCGAGGAGGTACTCCAACCTTAATGCCCAAGCAGTTTGGTGTGTGTGTGTGTGTGTGTGTGTGTGTGGTGGAGGGTATTCATGATTGTCCTTGGATACTTTGGCGTGATATAGAATTCTGAGTGGTTTAAAAGCTTCATGCTGTTTCAGCCAAGGTTGTTTTTCACACTGAGTAGTCCCCTCTCTCTTTCTTTTCCTTTCTCTCTCTCTCTCTCTCTCTCTCTCTCTTCATCTCTGTCACACACACACACACACACACACACACACACACACACACACACACACACACACACACACACACACACACAAACACACACACTTCTGTACTTCTTTGTCCCTTACTGTGAACTCCTTGTATAGAACTTCTTTGTACAAGGGACTTGCTACTGTACACACACACACACACACACACACTGCTCTCACATGAATTTGTTCACAACCTAATGCTATTACTCAACCTATTCAGGATACCTCTTATCTGTTGAACTGCACCCACAAACACAAAGAAGACACACACACACACACACACACACACACACACACACACTTCCTCACACACACTGACACAAGATAAGCACATTTACAGTTTCACCTACGCATACTGAGTACCTTATGCACTTCAAAGTGGGGCAGCCTATCTCTCAAGCAGGCAATCGCTCTGGTTACAGCATTAGAACCTGGATAAAGAAATATTTACTGAACCTGAACATATGCTCTCAAATACTCCTAAACCCTCCAGTGGAGGAGAGGCGGAGGCTTTTGAAGGGAGGCGTTCGAGTAAAAAGGAGAACGAGCGGGGAGGTGGTAGGGCATGAACCAACCCAATCTCATTTTATCCACCTTCTTTTATTTGTTAAATAGGGTTAAGCCGGCTTTTCATTTTCTTGTGACTTTTTGTTATCATTCAAAAAAGTCTTTATTAGATTACCATGACGAATAGTTATGATACATGTTAATAGCTTAATAGCCCCAATCCAACAGGAATTGCCAGTTTGGGTGATCGCCAAACATTAATGAGAAACAGTTTTTAAAAATTATTTTTTTAACCATATTTATGTACTTTTGGTATTTTCTTTTTCACCTTTTTTTCACTCATGACACATTTTAAAAAATACAACTTGGCATTATAATAAATACTTACCACACTGTAAAAAAAATGGTTTTATGGTAAAAAACCGTCAGCTGTGGTTGCCAGAACTTTACTGTAATAAATACGGTCGAACTTTTTTTAATATTACGGTAAAAAGATATTGCCACTGTTGATTTCACATTAAGATTGCCATTTTATTTAAAAAATTTTACCGTATAAATAAAACGTTTTTCCATCAAAAGAAATGCTGTTTTGCCAAATAATTGACAAGAAAATACTTTATAACTGCTGCATAAATTAAAGATTTTACCATTAAATATATATATATAAATATAAATATATAAATAATAATATATAAATATAATATATTTAATATATATATATAGTATATTTTTGCGAGATATGGTGTTTAGTACATTTAACAGTGAGAAAATAAATGCAAAAATTTTAACAGACATTTGTACAGACATTATGTATCTGTACTTTAAATAATAAAACACACAAGGCCTTGCAGCATTGCAGAGCAGACCTCCTGAGCTCTGTAGCAGTCTACCAGCAGGTGTTGCCCTGTTTCATCATCATTACACATGTCATTGGACATTCTTTAGATTTCAAATAACAGCTCAATGAAAGAACAGCTCTAACAGAAAGAGTTGATCAAGAAAAGAGCCACCCAACATCTCTAATATTGAGTTTTAAAAAAGTATTACATCACATCAGTCATCAATGAGTTGCTTAACCCATTCAGGCCTAAATGCCTGTAAAAAATGCCTGTAAAACCTAAATAACCCCCTTAAACCTGAAGTTTTTCTGGAAATTCAACAGAAGTGTCAACGCTTATTAAATAATAGATTTTTCAGCGTCTGTAGCAGATAGAAAGGAATTTCAAAAAGTATCTGAGAGCTTATAGCTGTTATATCTGAGCTCCCTCCCTGATTTTGTGTCTTTTTATGTCTTTCTTGGTCATTTTGTGTCTTTTTTAGTCATTTTGTGTCTTTTTTTAGTCATTTTGTCTTTTTTTGGTCATTTTGTCTTTTTTTTGTTGATGATTTCAAAGTTCTGGGAAAGTCCCATGTCGCATTGCGACACTCCCACCTGTATTCTCATTTTGTGTCTTTTTTTTTGTAATTTTGTGTGTTTTTGGTCATTTTTTTAGTGATTTTGTGTCTTATTTTAGTGATTTTGTGTCTTTTTTGGTCATTTTGTATCTATTTTTAGTCATTTTGTGTCTGTTTTTGTCATTTTGTGTCTTTTTTTAATTCATTTTGTGTCTTTTGTGTCTTTATTTTGTCATTTTGTGTCTTTTTGTGTCTTTTTTTGGTCATTTTGTGTCTTTTTTCTGTTGATGATTTCAGTTCTGGAAAAGTCCCATGTTGCATTGCGACACTCCCACATGCATTCTGATGCATTTCATTGGCCAAAAGACCAAAAATACTACAAATACTACAAAATGACGTATCCACTTTCCCGGCTTTAATGGTAGAATAACACAACAGCGCCCCCGGTTTTAATGGTACAAATGCGGTAATGCTTTCCCGCCTTAAATGGGTTAATTGTTTGGCTTCACTTTCGGTGATATTGTCCATCTGTATATACAGGCAATAGTGTAAACTCCTGGTAACTGCCTGAATGCTTCTCCTCTGTGGAGTAGTTAGACCTGGGCATCAGAGGCTACAGCCCTGGATGTTTTATGAATAGCCATGGATCTTGAGAGAGTGAGAGAGAGATAGAGCGTACCCTGCTAGCTCGCGTATTCACTAAGGCGAGACTTGAAGGCTATGGATATAAGAAGCTTTTTTCAAAAAGAAAAGATGAGGCGCAGGTGGACCCAGAGGTGGAGGAAGAAAAGTTATCTCCTGTTGCTGCTGCAGCAGAAGAGTCCAAGCAGACGTGAAGTGTCACTGCTGCTGCCCAGCTACCACCCCAAGCTGGTAAAGAAGAAGGATCTATAGCTAGAAACCACTATAGCCAAAGTGGTTTTATAGTCAAATGATAATCCATTAAAAATACAAAAGTATGAGCAGCAGTGCTAGTAAAGCTGTCTTTTTTTGGTCATTTTGTGTCTTTTTGGTACTTTTGTGTCTTTTTTTAGTCATTTTGTGTATTTTTTGGTTATTTTGTGTCTTTTTTTGGTCATTTTGTGTCTTTATTTTGTGAATTTGTGTCTTTTTTGGTTATTTTGTGTCTTTTTTTGGTCATTTTATGTCTTTTTTTGTCATTTTGTGTCTATTTTTTGTCATTTTGTGTATAGCAGCAGTGCTAGTAAAGCTTTTTTTTAATGAACTTAACCTATAACAATACACCATACATAAAGTATTTGAGTAAAAGTACATTATTACCCTCTGAGATGTAGTGGAGTAGAAGTATAAAGTGGCATAAAATGGAAATCTATCTATAAAAGGAAGAAGCGTCTGTGTGTGTGTGTGTGTGTGTGTGTGTGTGTGTGTAGTTTATACCTTTCTGACCATTAGTCAGACTGACCTCAGATTTCATATGTATCTTGCGCATGGCATGAAGGTGTGCATCCTTGATTTTGAAGATTTTTCAATTCATTTATCAAAATATCATTACTTACGTAGGATGTGTTGCGGCATTGCACTGTTTCCGATCGGACGCCTTTTAGGGGAGCTCCGCCCCATTGTGTGATAGGCCTACACCTGGTCAGTAACACAATTCACTCTGGATTTCCACCCTGACTCATCTCATCTGTAAGTCTATTTAGCCTACCTATCTTTAGGAGCTTTAAAATGCGCTACAAGGTTCGATTTTCCAATAATATTCTAATAGTTTCCAGCGAATATTAATGTTCAATGTGTATGTGCTGGATGGTGTGGTACCTTATGAAAAGTAAGTGTTTTATGGAGTTGCAGACGTTGTAGTGGTCTGCATGTAATGTATGAATGCTCATATATTTAACCCATAAGAACCCATGGTGACACCCGTGTAACAAACACGTTAAATCTTCCATTTTTTGTTACTAGGCTAAGTTTAAACCCATTTAACAATTCTAATCCTTTAATAGGGTGTCCTGTATTGCATTTAACTTGTTTTGACCATATTTCCTAAACAAATTAAAGTCACAGTTTTGATAAACAAAAAGACACATGGTTATTTGTATTTATTTATTATCGATTTATTATTATTATGCTACTTTAAAACAAATCTAAAAAATAATTTGTTGTTAAACAGAACTAATAATGTCACAGTTTTGATAGATGTTGTGAAGATGCTGAGAAAAAGGCAAATTTGTGTCTAGTTTTTATTTTATTTCAAAATACGAAATATTATAAACATAAATATTATAAACATAAATACTATAAGCGCCCAATGTAATGTTTATGTCACATCACAGATCTTTGACATTTAGGGATAGTGTTTTTGAAAACACATCAGAAATGGTGGTATATCCCCCATAACTTTCCTTTAAGGATAACTGGGTCTGGGTTCTTATGGGTTAAATTAGTTCATTCATAATTAATTTGGGAAGTAAACAACAGTTTTGTGCACTTTGAATCTAAAACAGGTGCAAGAGTGTATAAAAGAAAATTTAAAATCCCAGACCCCCCTACAGAGGTTTGGGTTAAGCCCCCTGTGTTTTAAAACCCTAGAAACAGCCCTGCTCTTACTTACATGTGATATGGTAATCAGCCACCATGTGTCTTGGATTCCACAAAATTAGATAAATTAATTCTGTGAGAGATCTAAAGTACTAAAAAAAAAGTTCTATTTGTGTCCTTGAGAGAGTGTCATGTCTTTCTTAAATTCAATCAGCCTTCATTGAATTACATTAGCCTTTAATTCTTATGTGGAATGTTGCTGTGAGCGCAGCTTGGTGCAGTTTTATGTATTAATAGCCACACAGCAGAGTGTCACCTTGGCTTTGTAAAGAGAATTTACAGTTTATGTAAAGAGCACAAATACCATTTGTCACTTTTGATGAATGATCGTCATGCTTTTCACCAGATCTGAGACACTGAAGCAACTTTTATATCTAACAGGAGCTTTGTTTGGATCACATCACACCCAGAGCAGAGCCTTGGCACATGGAAATATGTGCATAATATCAAACCTTAACCCTTAATAGGGCACTCATTGAATACTTGCAAATTCCAAATTTCAACCCTAGAGAATATTGGAGGATATTACATACAGCCAGAAGGTGTAAAAAAAAAACATACGGACCCGGGGGGAGGGGGGTAATATTTTGAGAAAAAAGTTTACGAGATTAAAATGAAAAATTTAGAAAAAAAATCTGCAAGAAACGTCGTACAAACTTCAATGACTTGTACGAGGAAAACTTGACTATGAAGACATATTAGGGCCAAGTATGAATAAAAATAATAGTAATATTTCGAGAAAAAAGTTGCAAATACACTAGATTAAAGTGGCAAATCTATGAGAAAAAAATGTGCAGATTTATGAGATTTAAAGTGGTGAATCTGCGAGAAAAAAGTTGCTTTTTCCTACTTTTTTCTCGTAAATCTGCGACTTTTTTGCGCAAATTTGCCACTTTAAATCTCTTAAATCTGCAACTTTTTTTCTTGTAGATTTGCCACTTTAATCTAGTAAAATTGCAACTTTTTTCTCGTAATTTTACTATTATTTCTATTCATACTTGGCCCTAACATGTCTTCATAGTCAAGTTCTCCTCGCATAAGTCATTGAAGAATAACTCTACTTTGTACGACTGTTTCTTGCAGATTCTTTTTTTCTAAATTTTTCATTTTCACATTGGAGGTCCAGGTCAATAAAGTTAATATTATTATATTATTATCATACTGATTGGTCAAATGTCATGGTGTCACCATTCCATATGAATGACATCGGTAACACTTACACAATAACCAACTAAAGGATGTTTATAGATGGTTTATAAACCAATTATTAACCATTTACAAAGTGCTATACATATTTAATCTTTAAATGTTTTTAACCAATTTCCTAAAGGTATATTAATCATTTCAAAATCATCAACATACTTAATAAGGTGTTAAAATGTTAAAATGAGTGCAACTAAAACTATTAATAAACTATTAATTTTAATGTAATTGTTTGTTAATGGTAAAGTAACTATAAACTTCCATTAAAATACCATCTATTAGCCATTTTTAAATGATTTAGTTAGTTAAACATTAATAAAATGATGTATTTACCATTGTAAATGGCCTACATTCGGTTTATAAATGATGATAAAACATTGTGTTTGATGATCTCAAACATAACCCCCCCCCCCCAACAATATATGAATGCTTTAGCTTCATTGTTGTTTTGTTTATTTGATGTTTCTCTACTGTAAATAAAACAAACCAGTGACTGAAACATTTCAAACCGCTCCATATCAAACATGTCTAGATCAAATATTACAAATGTCTGTTTAGTCTTTGCTTCTCTCAGGGGACATTTGTAAATCATTGTCCCAGAAACAGGTTGTATAGGCAACTAAGCAGACCACGAAGCAAACTCAAATAAAAGAACACAACATTGTTTGAAGTCACCACTGCAGACCGCCTCCTCGCAGTAGATGGGTCATGCCTCAATATTTCTTAAAGTTTCAAATTATTGCACAGCCTTGCCTTGTTGAACTCTGCCTTAATTTAAGGTAGAGCTGTCTGGGCAAGTGGAAATAAGAAGTATATGAAAAAAAAGACTTTCTCATAGCTCATGTTGTTCTGTGGGATTCATTTTCTTTCCTTGTGTTTCCTCTGTCTCACTTTCTTTCCTTTACTTCAGGGGTCTCAAATATTTTGTGGCCCCCACCTTGATATGAAAGTTTAATGTGAGTTTTATATGAATGGCACTTTACCGTGTTGTGTGTGGAAGGTCCCTTTAATTACTTTTTATGGTAATTTTGTGTCTTTTTTTGGTAATTTTGTTTCTTTTTTTAGTCAATTGTGTCTTTTTTGGTCATTATTTTAAAAAAGACACAATATGACAGAAAAAAATTAAATTACTTAAAAAAGAAACAAAATGACCACAAAATATCGTCACGAGGGCCGCAATTGGCCCGCGGGCCGCAAGTTTGAGACCCATGCCGTAGAGCAGTGATTCCCAACCTGGGGGGCTCCAAAGGTCCACGGGGGGGTCGTGAAGCCCTCTTGATTTTAAAGGATGTAATAAATCTAACGTGTTAAATATAGATGAGTCAGCATTTAATTCATCAGTGGGACAAAAACAACTAAATAAGGGCTACATTAAACGTTTATTCATTTATTTAAATAGAAAAATCATTGCAGAAAAGTTTTAAAATAAAGGCTATATTGCGAGAATAAGGACATGTGTAACATCCCTCCTACAGTATACACAGGTAACCTCACCTAGCGGTAACCTCACCTAGAGGTAACCTCACCTAGTGGTAACCTCACATAGCAGAAACCTCACCTAGCGCCTTACAACAGAAACACAGAGCTAATGGAAAAATGGTGAAGCAATGGCGATGGGGGGGTTGCCAAAGTTTCCAATGGTAAAAATGTGGGTCCCTCAAGAAAAAGGTTGGGGATTACTCCCGTAGAGAATGCTGTTGCAATAGTCCAGTGTGGAGGTTATGAAAGCATGAATAAGTGTTTGGGCAGCAGAGGAGGAGAGGATTGGAAGAAGGCGTGCAATGTTGCTGAGGTGGAAGAAGGATGTTTTGGTGATGTTCTAGATGAGTGACCTGAAGGAGAGAGTTGGTGATGCCGAGGTTTGGGACAGAGAGGGAGGAGGTAACTGAAAACTAAAACATGCATGTCCTTAAAAGAGAAGAGAAAGTGTAATTTACTTAAGCAAAGGTTAAGGTGTTATTTAGTATCTGTATGTAGTCAATAACTGTAAAATCAAATAAAGAAAGTACAATTTTATTATAGGTCAACATTTATTGCCAGTCAGTTGAGTATAAATGTTCTTAATAAATGTTCTTTTCACAGAAAAATAAGACCTTTATTTTTCAACAAATTGGAGGGATTATAAATAATAAGTACCCTAATAGTTATTTTCTTATTTAAAGTAAAAAGGCCTGCATGTTATTGATGCACAAAACTGTGCACCAATAATGTGTTTATTTAATAAATAATATAAATCAAGTGTACCTTCAGTTTCCCTTCTTAAAAAATAAATAATAATAATTTTCATTCAAGTCTCAACCAATTTGATTTATTAAAATTATTATTTATAATCCTTCCAGTTCAATGTAGAACCTGACGATGAAGTTCTGTTAAGATGTGTTGAGGTTGTTTATTATAATTATATAATATATAAATATAATATATATTATAAATCGGTTGAGACTTTAAGGTGTGAAATACAGTTAACAAATACGAAAGAAGGGGAAACTTAAAATTATTATTTTTTTTTTCCTAAAAAAAGTTTTCTTGTGCAGGTCTTCTTTTAATTCAACTGAGAAAAGAACATTTATTAATTAGTCGAGTTCTCGTGTTTCCCTCCAGTTCCCTGTGAACACTGACACACTGACAATATTTGTTGTTGAAATATAATTAGGCAGGCACATATCCAACAGAACTAGAGAGAAAATTAAATTTTAAGTGGACTAATAGAGGATTTTGATATCTGGGTGTTATTATTACTCCTATCATATCCCAAATATTTCAGGCGAAATATGGAAAATTAATCTTGAAATGAAGAGGGATTTGGTTGGATGGGAAGTATTTCCCATGTCACTGATGGGAAGAATTTAAAAACAGTGAGAATAAACCTCGTACCAATCTTGCTGTTTTTATTCTGGTCATTGCCAATTATGGTCTCTAGCTCCACTTTTAAAATATTGGACAAAATCATATCTAAATGTATCTGGCAAAGTAATGAAGCCAGAATTAAATACAAAATACTTCTCTGCCCAAAAGAGAATTGAGGGTTAAATTGACCTAACCTAAAAAATGATTATTGGGCAGCACAAATTAGAACTCAAATTAGAAATTAGAAGACATTTTTTTTTTTTTTTTAAATCTATCTCCACCAGTTTTAGATGATTTTTTTTATTAAAAATCGCTGAATTTTCACATTTACTGTTCAAATAGTGAGAAGAGACATGTGGTGAGGCAGCAGCCAGATTTAAAAAAAAATATAATGTAATATTTTACTGTACAGTATATATCCAAGTACATTTTATTCTGAATTTCAACAGTGAAAGGTCCTGTAAGTTTGTGAGACGATACCTGAGGTCCTCTAGAATTAACCTGAAGTGGAATTAGTGACTGGAAACAGACAGTTTAGTTTTAATTAACGTTTTAATATAATGTAATATTTTACTGTACAGTCTATATCCAAAGGCGTTTTATAAAAAATAAAAAATCCAGAGTGAACAGTTCTGTGAATATCATGCAATTAATCTTATTTCCATATTTATCTGGTATTTGGCCTGGTTGTGTAACACTTTACTCTGAAAGCTGAGAACCGCAGATCGACGCATCAAACACATTTTCAGCGCGATGCAATTTGATTATTTCACGTGGTGTGTTCATGTAAAGTTAATACTTCATCTCCTCTCTGCAGGTAAGAGTTTTAAACTGAAAAAAAAGTTAAAAAAAAGAATGACAGCAAAGTGTTTATCCTTCATGTCAGCTCGCTCTGAGCAGTTTCAATGAATTTACCGTAAATATCACAATACGGGCGCACTACATTATAGAGGGACGGCTGGTTTGACCGCAGTAATAAAACAGCTGAGAAAAGGCACCAAGTGAGTGAGCAGTTCTCCTGCATCATGGTAGGGGGCGCTCATGATCCCAGTGATTCTTCTTGCGGATCCTCGACTGCAGAGTAAGTGACAGCAGCTACAATCTTCAGTTAGCAAGTCAAGTGCAGCCATCCATTTATTTATTTTTATAAACTTCTACAAACCAGTTATCGATGCGTTTGTTCAGAAGGAGCGGCACATGGACTTCATTTATAACACCATAATAAGGTTTTTTTTTTTTTTTTTTTTTTTTTAATTAAATGTGCTTTTTGTGTAAAGAAAGCTGATATGAGGTTTTGTAAAAATAACCCGTGAACTGCTGCCAATCAAATGGTGAATAAGCTACTCTGTAGGGTTCATATGTTTACGCTTCACTGTAAATGGCCCGGACTCTGCTCTCCTGTTTTAGTTAAAATATCTTCATTAAACAAACATTGTTGTCTTTTTTTAGCATCGATAATATACATGCAGTATAATTATTTATTAGACAGTGTGTGATATTCGATATATTGGGTAGAAATAGGTTTTCACAACCCTAATACGGAAAAACTACAAAAAGTTTACTGATGTCGACATAAGTACTGACGAGAGGTCTAGGGAGTTGTAGTTTTTTTAATAAAACAGGGTTTCCCCTAAAATTGGAAGTTGGAAATACTTAACTAGTGGCTTTCCAGGGGTTTGAGGGGATGTCAATCACATTTTTGGCATCAGACTTTAAATATTGTCTTGTTCAATGGGGGATTTTTTATTTTTTCAGCATATTCTAAAGCCCCCCCACTCCCACCCCTTAGTGACTATGCTCACATTATAGTCCGTGTCAACACCTTTCTATAACAGTAGGTCTCATGTCTGTAACCCTTTTTGTCTCTTAGTTATAATCATTTAAATATGCCCCAGGGTTAAGGTTCAAAGGTCAATATCTCAAAGCAAGAATATTATAGAACATGGTGAATAATCTACTCTGTAGGGTTCGTATGTTGTCAATGTGATTGTGATGAAGTCAGTGACTCACCAGCCATTGACCTCACCGCACGTCACTGAGCTATTGTTATGTGGATTACTAAGGAAACAGATGTGATATGGGTAGTAATGGAGCAGAATTCATGTAAAAAGGTGCCCTTGGAATCACTTCTTCCATTTCTTAATGAAAAGATGCAGAAGGATATGGGAGTCAATAATGAATGGATCGGAGTAACGATGAAAATATGGTCAACATATGAAAGAAATTAAAACTGTCAAACTCAATTTGTAGGGCCACTGAAATAGCAGTGAACCCAGATTTTTCACCGTCTACCTCGGTCATGGGGTATAATAATTGGACAGGTATTTTCCAAGGTTTTCTCTTAAATTAAATTCTTATGAGCTATTTTTGTTGTTATCATTATATTTGTCCAAACAAATTTACCTTTAGTTGTACCAGGCATTAAAATGAACAAGAAATTGAAGAAAGTGGACAGATCATGTTTTGAACAACTTAAAAAGGAAGTTAACCTGTCATCTCTGAGTAAATATTTTCAGAATCAAAATAGAGGAATTATTAATGTGATTTTAGCAGAGAGATACAAAGTAGGATTAATATCAAAATTGTATGAAGCACAACAACGTGAAGGTAGTGATGATGTTAAGGAATAATGGGATCTAAAAACAAATATTATAATGTAATAATGAAAATTAGGAGAAAACCTTTAAAGCAGCAATAACAAGCAGCCCAATGTGGAGGGAGTTTAACTGGAAAGTGAAGATGCTGTATTTTACCACTCCAGTTATTACTTCAAAATAAAATAATACATCTAAACTGTGTTGGAGAGGTTGTGGATTAATAGGGGACTTCACACGAAGATTTTGGATGGCACTTTACCGTGTTGTGTGTGGAAGGTCCCTTTAATTACTATTTTTTGGTAATTTTGTGTCTTTTTTTTGGTCATTTTGTTTCTTTTTTTAAGTAATTTAGTTTTTTTTCTTTCATTTTGTGTCTTTTTTGGTCAGTTTGTGTCTTTTTAATAATTTTGTGTCTTTTTTGGTAATTTTGTGTCTTTTTTGGTCATTTTGTTTCTTTTTTTTAAAGTAATTTAGTTTTTTGTCATTTTGTGTCTTTTTGGGGTCATTTTGTGTCTTTTTTAAAATAATTTTGTGTCTTTTTTGGTCATTTTGTGTCTTTTTTTGGTCATTTTGTGTCTTTCTTTGGTCATTTTGTGTCTTTTTTTGGTCATTTTGTGTCTTTCTTTGGTCATTTTGTGTCTTTTTTTTAGTAATTTTGTGTCTTTTTTTGGCTTTTTTTGATACTGCCTCCAGCGGCCCCCAGGTAATTAGAGTTTGAGACCCCTGTAGTAGACCCAGCACTGTTTATTCTGGGTATAACTTCTGAGAACATGACAGATCGGGGCTTGATTTCCTTATTGAAGATTCTGCTTTTAAAAGCCAAAAAGACTGAATAACAGCCTGTGGAAAAGAAATCACAGCAAGATTAGAGCTGAAAATGGACAAGTTCGCTGATAGATGGGCACCATTGATACAAACAATGCCAGAACTATAGTCATCTCTCATCTAATCATATTTTTGTTAAATTTTCATTCAGTTATTTTGTATCATTGCTTCTTTTTTTGA
Source organism: Centropristis striata (assembly GCF_030273125.1). NCBI lineage: Eukaryota > Metazoa > Chordata > Actinopteri > Perciformes > Serranidae > Centropristis > Centropristis striata. The sequence goes on along the minus strand of NC_081517.1, from coordinate 6,568,433 downwards.
TGTGTCCTTGATTTACTTTTACTTGATGTATCTTTTTGCTTGTTTGTTGTACTAAAGGCCACAAACGGGGCTGTTTATGAAAAGAGTGTGAATTTAATCGAGAATAATTGCTAATGAATCTCCGTCTTGTTATCTGTTGGATGTATTGTTGTCTGAATGTGTTCAATATAAAGTGATTTTTTAAAAATACATATAACTAAATTGCACTTACTGTAATTGATTTGACAGTCAGTTGTTGGCTACAACATGTAGATAAAACTGCGAGGCACAGAATCACAAGTTAGAAATGATGATGTTTCCAGACCTTTGCTTTAGAAATTGATCTCTTTGAAAATGAATCAAATATGCCTGCCCTAGTGGATGAATGCCAATGACTTTAGTGATCCTTCAGAGGATAAACTGATAACTTTGTTCCCCTGAGTTCATCACCATCTCCATTAAGAAACCTGACTTCTATATTTTCTGAAAGGTGCTGTAACAACTTTGGAGCTGCCGATTCCAATTAGTTGATTTGTGCGAGACAAGCAAGACAGTTGACTAGAAAAGACACACCGTTCTATGCCATTTCTCTTCAGTGATTCCATGTGGTAATTGACGTATGTTGTCTGTGGATGCTTGTGAAGCTCATAGACTTGCCATAAAAACATCAGTTTTCTCTTGGTGTCCATGTTTTCCTGAACAGATGGACTGGGCAGACTGGCCTCCCCTCAAAAACGTCAATATAAGGCGTTTGTGCTGGCAGCAAAATACGACTCATATTTATGTTTTTGACTGTCCTCCACGGACATAGTGGTAGTGATTGAGGAATTTATTTATTTTGTTATTTTTACGATTGGCAGATTTAAATCACACTTTAGGCGGGAGGGAGGAGAGATGGATGTCTGGAACAATCGGTGGACTTTCACCCAGAACGGGGTCCATGTCCCGTGTGAAAAGTAAATTACTTTAACGCAAGTTAGGTTTTTTACGTAACTTCTGTGGCTCACGGTTTGTGAATCACTTTTAAACGTAACTTACGTTTTTTAGGTAACTTCCGTGGCTCAGGGTTTGTGAATCACTTTTTTAATGTAACTTACATTTTTTAGGTAACTTACGTCTTTATGTAACTTCTGTGGCTCACTGTTTGTGAATCACTTTTTAACATAACTTACGTTTGTTACGTAACTTACGTTTTTTACGTAACTTACGTTTTTTACGTAACTTACGTTTTTTACGTAACTTCCGTGGCTCACGGTTTATAAATCACATTCTTTACTTAACTTACCTTTTTTTAATGTAACTTCAGTGGCTCACCATTTATAAATCATGTTCTTTACGTAACTTGCATTTTTTATGTAACTTCTGTGGCTCACGGTTTGTGAATCACTTTTTAACGTAACTTACGTTTTTTTTACGTAACTTTCGTGGCTCACCGTTCGTAAATCATGTTCTTTACGTAACTTACGTTTTTTCATGTAACTTCTGTGGCTCACGGTTTGTGAATCACTTTTTTTTATGTAACTTACGTTTTTTACGTAAATTCAGTGGCTCACGTCGCCCTCAGAACTACTTCACTTCTGGCATTTACGTACATTTATTTACTCCTTAAACTGTCTTTTATAACCCCTAACCAAGGAAGTTTTTTGCCCTGTGTGCTATTTTTTGAACGCTCCGCTCTCTACTCTTAGCTGCGAAACACTCACAGGAGTCATTTTGACAAACATGCATTTATGTCATTATGGGTGGTACTGACAAACGCTCTATCCTGTCGTTTAGATTGGAGATCTTGTTAAACTGGGATGCATCTAGATACTAAATCGGGAATACCAACTCTGGATTATGTATGCACAATTTGCAGTGGATTTCATAATAAATGCAGCCTCACAGAGCTGCTAGTTTGACTGTCTCTTAGTCTTGTTGTGTGTGGCCTTACTTGCTTTAAGTTAAAAAGGTATGCAGCGTCTTTAATCTTAAAACCTATTAACTCTGTTAAGTGACACTGCTCTGATTTCTTTACTGTAGAAAAAGAAAGACGGGAGCACATCAACAAATGAACAGTGTCTCCTTGGAATAATGTCTCGGATGTCAGAAAGTTGTTTTTGACTCTTGTTGTGCTTTCTTAGACTGTTCTTACCTACTGTTTAATGTATTCCTGTTCGACACATGACATGTCTCCACTAAGGTGAGCATCTGTGCATTCCGACCAGGTCAGAGTTCAGCTCCAGTTCAGCAGCCGGCACTGTGACAAAGAGCCAAACAGCTGCTGGAGTTCTCCTCCTCCTGCTGTTTTTCCACTGCTCCCTTGCCTCAGCAACAACAACACCATCAACATAATATACACGCAACATCTGAACTATCAAATATTTATACAATATTACTGTACGTAGGGCTGCCTAAAGCCAACAAGACCATACATCTTCGTAGAAAACGTTTACCGCTTTGTCATTTTTACTGTGCGCTACAATGGCTGGGGTATAAGGCAACATTGCAGCTTATTGTCCATATGTGGTTTGACTAGCTGTAAATCCGCTGCAGAGAATATGCAAGAGCATCCAGTATGCATGTTATGGGAATATTAAAGTAAAAGAATAAAAGAGGGAAAATAGGCAGCGGGGTAAGGGGAGGAGAAGGGAGGACAGTGAGTTTATGAATCCTGCTTTAATGGCACCACATTATTCAGAAGTCCTCCAGGCCAAATCCAGCTGTTCACTCATAGCCCCTTGCTTGCACTCACTATTATTTTCCCTCTCTCTTTTCCCTTTGCTCTCATTCTCCTTCTCTATTGCCCTGATCCACATTCTTGTTTTCTCCCTATATTTTTAAAAGCTGCTGCTCCAACCCACCTCGATCTCTCTAACTCTCGTTCTCTCGCTCCCTCCTTCTCTACCCCTCCCTCCCGCTCTGTCTTTCCCTTAATCCCATCCACAGTAGTTGAGTGACAAACCTAATTGGAGTGCAGAGAGGGTCCAGTGGGAAACCAGACATGAAGCAAAAGAGACACTCACTTCTGTAAAGAAACATGCAACACAGAGAGCCAGAGACAGTGATGGCCAGTCAAATAGACTAGTGAGAGAGAGGCAATCAAAGCAGATTGAAAGTGTGATGTGTGTGTGTGTGTGTGTGTGTGTGTGTGTGTGTGTGTGTGTGTGTGTGCACGCCTGTGTGTGTGTGGTTGACAGAGAGTCAGAGAGTGTGTGATACCTTGTTTAGAGCTAAAATGTCAGGTTCCTGAAGTAAACTCTGTCCCCAGTGGAAGCCATCAATCATCCTCATTTCACATTTGTTGTTAATAAGTACGATTGCTCCGTTCTCAGAGGAATACAACACAACCTAAAAGCTTTAGTGACTTACTAATAACTGTTGCTGCATTGAGTTGAGTACATATTTTACCTGTGCTGCCAGTAGGTTCATGCTTTCTTTCAAACGTCGGCGTGAAATGCTGTTGAAATTGCAGACTGATTGGAGAAATCTGCCAGAATATTGTATTTAGTGGGAAAAACACTTCACGTTTGATGCACTGGCTTGTAAAAAAAAGTCTTGGGTGAAATAGTTCAGTGGAACTAGAGCTGTTTAGTCTTTGACTTTCAAGCTAATAATACATTCCAGTAAGTTATTACATTCATATTGGACGATTCTGCACCTGGCGATTTCCATCCAATACCATATGTTATAAAATGTTTAAAGTCAACACAGGAAGTAATGGCGTCATGGTTGGGGTGGTTGAGAAACATCTCATTACAGACCAGCAATCAAGGCTGAGTATCAATACTTGATACTAGGGCTGCACAATTAATAAAATTTTAATCGTGATCACGATTTTGGCTGCCACGATTAAATTAACCTGATCGTTGGCGATATTTACATTTTAAAATGCAGCTCTCCTGCATATCTAATCAAGCACTTTATACACCAGTAGTCCACCAACCACCAGGGGGCGGGGCCGTTTTTCTCCCCTGAAAAAAGCTGGTTGCTGATTGGACAGAAAGCTAAGCCAACACGCGCTATTGGGGCGGCTGTGGCTCAGTTGGTAGAGCGGTCGTCTTCTGATCGAAAGGTTGGTGGTTCGATCCCTGACCATGGCAGCCTACATGTCGAAGTATCCTTGAGCAAGACACTGAACCCCAAATTGCTCCTGATGCTGCGTTCATTGGTGTGTGAACAAATTCCCAATGGTGGCAGGTGGCACCAGTGTGCCCTGGTAGCCTCTGCCACCAGTATGAATGTATGTGTGAATGGGTGAATGAGCGTAGGGTGTAGTGTAAAGCTCTTTGGATAAAAGCGCTATATAAGTGCACTCCATTTACCATTTATAAAAGCCAGCGAAGTGGTGTTGCCAATTTAGCAACTTTGTCGCTGTATTTAGCTACTTTTCAGACCCCTTTAGCGACTATTTTTCAAAAAAGCGACTGGCGACAAATCCAGCGTGTTTTTCAGGTGTTATAGGAGACTTGTTCTTACTCTTCTTAACGAGTGGCGGGGGCCAGCGGCTCTTAAGAAGAGTAAGAACGAGTCGAAGCAGCACAGTCCTCCTGCAGCAGTCTCTCCCAGCTGCAGAGTCAGAGGGGATGTTAACCCCTTAGCGTCCAGTCTGCAAATTGCTAACAGGCTAACAGTTAGCTCTGTAGCAGTACAGTGTGTATGTGCTGCTGCTGCAGGAGGTGTTCACTTAGCGATCTCTGTTTGTTTACAACAAGCACTAAAAACTGTTCCTATTGTTTGTTTAAAAGTAGTGCAATAAAAATACAGATGTTTTCCCTAAGATGATGAATAATCGTGATTAATAAAGTGATTACAATATCGATCAAAATAATCGTGATCATCATTTTGGCCATAATCGTGCAGCCCTACTTGATACCTTTAAGGACAATTTATCCATTCTCGATATTAAAAAAATTGCAAAATTTTAATTAAAAAAAAATGGTATCAACCCCAAAAAATTTAGCAACAACTTATGAGACATAATTGAGCATGGAAATGGATTCCATATAGTCATACCATAATGTTTGGAACTCTTATACACCATAATAATCTCAATTAATTGATTAATTTGATGCAAATTAATCCTCAGGTTCCCAGCTTTCAGATGGTGAATACCGCTTATATGTGGCATCTACTGCTGACCTGCTATCTCCCCCTAAATATCCGTTACACCCCACCCTTAATTCTACGTACAATTGTGCAGAACGCTAAGGGTTTAAATTAATGAAGTTGACAGGAAAGAAAGGCCCAGTCATATTCTCTTGTTTTTCTTTTGGTTGTTGTGACATTTAGTGTAGATTCATCACCTGCTTTAGTTTTACCTTGCAGGCTTTTCACACACTTGCAGTGCATCACTATACATTATTCATATTTAGCCTTGCTGTACCCCCTTTTTTTAACTATTTTTTTATTTGTTTACCACTTCCTTAAAGGTAATCAACCAGAATCATACCTTCTCCAGTTCAATAAAACCTGTCTTCTATCTTTTTTGTTCCCAGATCTAGAAATAAATGAGTATTGTTTTGTTTGTCCACAACCTTCAATTTAATGGGACAGTTCACCCTTTTACCTGTAGTGCTTTTTATCAATTTATATTATTTTGGGTTCTCAGCCTGAGGAGAAACACAGGTTACTGTTATCTGTTCTGACAATACCGGCCTGAGTTTCCTCCATGACTGGCATGGACACATGAACCACATTGGTTGTCTGTTTGCATGCACGTTTTCACAAGTGCAGGAGTGAGAAGTTAAAATTACAAATCACTTGTATATTCTTAAGTCATTCAGTTCTGTTTAAAGATTAATAGTTACTCATTATATGTTCATAAATTTTTGTTGTGTCTCGTCAAGTTTGTTCATTTTATCCATGTTCATGTTTAGTGTTTCATGTTTTGTCCTTGTTGTCATGAGCCCTTTATGTTTAGTTAAAGTCACTCATGTCTAGTCTCGTCGTGCACTTCCTGTTTTATTTTGTACTTACTGGCTGTATCCCAATGTCAAGGAAGGATCCTCACGCGGCTGAATTTGAAGGATACTACGTCATTGTCATCTGTCGAAGGACTGTCCCAAATTCCAGGATCCTCCAGGGGACAGAGCCCGTCTTTTGCCCAAATTCCAAGGATGCATGTGTGTTTCCTCCGTGCGCCCCGAGTACCCATAAAGCCTTGCACACACTGGTCTACAGGGAGATTTTAAAATGGTGAGTGAAGAAACAGCGACGCCAGCAGCGCGATATGAACTTAAATATATAAGTATTTTCAGTTTACACTAGTAAGTAAAGACCCTTTTTGTTATACCTACTACTGCCTGTGCATTTGAGTCCACCAGTTTTTTGTCAACTCGTTACAATTTTTTCTAAAGTAACCATCATATCACTGTTTGAATGAGCTCTTTTATGCAGAGCCGTTATATAAAGACATCTCTGTTAACACCTTCACTTTTGTTGCCATGTGTCACGATCAGCTCAGTACAAATGTTGGCCCATGCGAGCAGAGATCCTGAGTCGAATAGCTGTGCAGCAAGCAACAGATCACATCATGATTGTGTTTTTGCTCTTGGGCCTTTCAAAAGATTTTATAAACAGGAAGTAACATACTGTGTACTATGTCATCAGTGAGGGAAGCTGACTGTTAAAATCTACTTATTTGCTCAGTAGAGTGTGTATTCTTTGAAGATATGAGTCGTGTGTGTACTGTGTGGAGGCAACCAAAAAATGACAAAAAAAAGACACGAAATGACAAAAAAAAGACACGAAATTACCCAAAAAAGACACAAAATGACCAAAAAAGACACAAAATAATTTTAAAAGACACACAATTAAACAAAGACAAAATTATTGAAAAAAAGACACAAAATTACAAAAAAAAAGACACAAAATTACCAAAAAAAAGTAATTAAAGGGACCTTCAACACACACAACATGGTAAAGTGCCATTCATATAAAACTCACATTAAACTTTCATATCAAGGTGAGGGCCACAAAATATCGCCACGAGGGCTGCAATTGGCCCGCGGACCGCGACTTTCAGACCCATGATGGAGATGGTTCGTCAAACAGCAGAGAAATACTAACTCTCCAATAATAGTCCACTCTCTTCTCCATCATTTCTTAACTCTCAGATACAATTTATTCTTATTTTTATTACCAAGCAACGACTCTGTCTATGAATGAAAAGGATTTCAATGATCTCACAAACAATTCAGTCCCATTATGAAAACTTATTTACACATAACCTTCCCCATCTGATGAATAGGCCTACAATGAAAAGCTGATTCGTTTTCAGTAATACAATATTTTTGTTTGAGCACAAACATTTCTAAAGCCTCAGCGCCCGACGCATGTCAGCTCGGGTGCAATTGGCACAGTCTTTAGAGTTTCACACAATGTGGCTTTTATTATGTGTGTACAAGTGAAGAGCGACTCAGTCATTGCGCATTCTTGACGAAAAGCAACGACAACCACTCATACCAGCTGCTATGAAAAGCTTGAATTGGCCCGTGTCAAGGCAAAGATTAGAAGGCTTGTATGGGAACATTTACAGTCAATGGCACACAGTGTGTATGGGAGCGCCTCAGGCCTGAGCTGTGTTGACTCCATCAAAGATGGTGTCACAGAGAGATATGAGAAAGGTTTCCCTTTGCCTTTATAGAACCGACACACACACACACATACAGCAACCCCTGCAAAAGCAAACAGAAACAGTACCCCCCCAAAGCAAAAAAGCTAAATCAATGCTAGATGACTGATTAAACCTTAACTAAAGCCCCATCAAACAAGACCAACATATTCTGACAACGCTCTAAACTCAGACTGCCTGAAAACAGAGGACTCTGTACGTCAGTGGGGTTTAAACCAGCTAAAGTCATTGAAAGATAAACGAAAGAAGCCATCGAAAGATGTTTAATGAAATAATTAGCTGTCAAAAGGCAGGCTGTGGAGCTGGCAAGAAATCCATCACAAGGAAGGGTAGAAATCCCCCGGTTTATGTTATAATCCAAGCTTTCAGGGGCCTGGGTGATATGGGCCACTTTTTTCTTTGACTGCATTTTGGCTGGATTAATTGACAGGCTTGTCACAGGAGTGAAAGCTGTTTGGGGCAGCTGGAAAGTCAGGACCTAACAGAGAAAATCTGTGGCTTAAAGAAATGGGCTGCAGCACAGACAGTATTGGTGCCAAAAATCAACCCGTGTGCATGTGCATGATAGCAGCGTGGGTCTGATTCTGTGTTTTTCTGTGTTTTGTACATGAACATTTTGGTTAGTTATTATGTAGGGTATAAAACATTGATATTGTAGTGTTGGAATTGAGTAATTAATGCAGTTATACTAGAAATAAATCTGCCACGCTCGTGTTTTATTTGCTCTGGCAGATGTGCCCTCGCGACCCGGCCCTTGCCAGGCCAATCCAGGTGGCAACCTCCGGGTCTGAGCAGGGAGGCAAACCAGGAAGTGCCTTAAGCTGCATTCTACCGAAAATTCCAGCAGGGGGTTGTTGACAGTGGCTGCAAAAACATTTCAGTCCATTCATTTCAATGCAAAATGAGAAAACTTCTCACTTGATTTATCACCTCAGATTTTTTTTAGGACAACACTATGGTCTCAATCACTAGTAAAAAATATTCTTCAAGACAATTTGATGTTAAAAGTATGAATAATGGCCCCATTTAGAAGAAAATAGAAGATAAAGAATTGTATGATTTGGGGCGGGGCTACCTTTGATTGACAGGTCACTAAGAACGTGAGGCGTCATCAGGAGAGTAGCAGAACAATGCGTATCCACGACAACGTGTCAATAAAGTTACGTATAACGTTATATCGATATAAAAAAGGGCGTTTAGCGGTTTCTTCTCATAACTTTGACCCTTTCACTGTATTTTCACTTAATGATTTTTTTATTTGAACGTTCTGTTCATTATATGTCTTGTTCAGCGTTTGGTTGGACTAACAGACACTCCAAGGAGTCGCTGTTCATTTTTCTGAGGTAAGTAACATACTTTTTTTTTTTGTTTTTTGCTAGCCGTCCCAGCTAATGCTCCAGTTAATGCTAACATGAATTAGCAGCAGCTTCTCTCAGTCAGGTTGAACTGTAGAGAGGCGACCATATTTGGACCCCCACAGTCCAAATATGGTCTGCTTCCTGTATCGGAAACAAGATGGCGACGAGTGCAACGCTGAACTTGATGCCTCAAACGAGTCACAAACTAACGGGTGACATCACGGTCACTACGTCCATTATTTATACAGTCTATGGGCCAATCACAACTCTTCATCTCATATGGGTGGGGTTGATTCAATGACCAGAGTCCAGAGCAACTTATGAAACTCAGATCAAACTGATGAAATATGACTCTAGATTCCTTTGCAACATTTCTTATTTTCCACCTCAAAGATTTCAGAAACATATTTTAGTGGAAGGGGAAGTTTATGACCAGGCTACCATTTTTTTTCTAGTTAATAATGGACCATGCACGCCTCAGGTGTAGCTTTATCCTGGGGCGTGTTCATCTGCACTGGTTGATAATGCCCTTAAATCTAAAATAAGAGGTAAAAGCAATGCCAGGCTACTTTTATACAACTTTTACCAACATGGAGCGGATTTCATTTCATTTCCCAGACCTAATTTTAAACCGATCTGAGCATTTCTACCAAATTATAATTACTACATAAGCCAAAAATTGGGCTTTCAGTAGGAAGAACAAAATATCATGTTTTCTTGACCTGAAGTGGGCTCTGTGATGACATCAGTGGGCGTTTAATTCTTCACAGAAGACAGGGAGAGGGTGGAGAAGGCAAAAATGCAGATGTCAAGTGACAAATTACGTGCAGTGATCTCATTCGTAGCTTCTATGTTTTTTTTATTTCCATTATGGATTTATTTCATAAAGTCTTCAGAAAGACACTACAGTTCAAGGCTGGTTAACAACATTTCTGAATGGGATATGATCACACTGGAGCCCTCAGTGGATTGGCACAGGGGTTATTTTAATGTTAGGCACACTATTACATATACAACATCTTCAATGGATGGTTTGACTATTGAGTGAGAATAGTATTTTTGCTTGAAATACCCATCCCTATAAAAATACTTTAAGACTCTGGCTTAATTTAAGATGTGTGTAACTGAGCTTATTGGTGTGTTGCATATGGAGAAGGTTAGATATGCGAATACGAATATGAATATGAATACGAATATGAATACAAATACTTTATTATCCACTGAGTGGAAATTCCTCTTTGGTTTCACCATAGACGTGTCTCAAAACAACAAAATAAATAGTAAAACAATAAAGAAAACATTTTAAGGATAGAAAAATATATAAAATAGCCTACAGCAATAACTGTACTTCACACACATATGGCATGATGGACAATCTTAATACATTTTCAGATATATGGCAGCCATTTCTGGCTCACCTTGATAAATGCAACACTGATCTTGACTAGAAAGGGAGTTCATAGAGTGCCATCCACCTTTGCCATCTCTGTTTAGTACTTGTGTTAAGACTCTAAAGTCAGTGATGCAGCAGTGTACTTAATTATTGTTATTATTTTTTTAATATGCCCTTTTTTTTTTTTAAAGAATATGGAAAAATTGGGTAGTGTACATGAAACCAATTAGGTCTGACTAGAAGGAAAAGTACCCTGGTTCTTAGCTACAGAAGTTGAAAAGTTATGTTTTTTTAATTTTAATTATTATAATTATTTATAATTTGATTTATTGTTTATTGTTTTCTTTTTTCTTTTATGGATATTATATTATTTTTATTTCTCTAATTTTGCTACACTGGAGCAAATTGCTGTTTGATTAGTCTGTTTGGATGACTACTATTTCAGTTGCACAATTTTATTGGAGTATATAAAAATATAAATTTATTTTATATCTCATCCAAGATGAAAGACTGAGGAAAGATCTGAGGATGCATTATTGGAGGGGTTCGATTTATGTATACCAGATGTATGCAAAATGTTTGTTAAAGTGTTCAATAAAAACAAAGTTAAAAAAAGATATGCCCTGTTTTTTTCGTGTTCTTTTTTGCTTGTTGTTTCTACTCTGTCTTATTTCTGTCTGTTTTCTGTAACTTGTCAAAAATACAAAATTCCAATTAAAAAAAAATTATATACACACACACACACACACACACACACACACACATATTCTACTGTTCACCTCAGTTTTGCGTTGTGCAAAGCCCTTTCTTGATGACACATCCTTTATTAAAGGGGTCTCAAACATAAATTACCTGGGGGCCGCTGGAGGCAGCATCAAAATGACCCAAAAATACACAATATTACCCAAAAAAGACACAAGATGACCCAAAAAGACACAAAATGACTCAAAAAAGACACAAAATGACCCCAAAAAAGACACAAAATGACTCAAAAAAGACACAACATGACCCCAAAAAAGACACAAAATGACTCACAAAAGACACAAAATGACCGAAAAAAGACACAGAATTACCAAAAAAAGACACAAAATGACCAAAAAAGACACAAAATGACAGAAAAAAGACACAGAATTACCAAAAAAAGACACAAAATGACCAAAAAAGACACAAAATGACCAAAAAAGACACAGAATTACCAAAAAAAGACACAAAATTACCAAAAAAGTAATAAAACTCACAATAATCAAGGTGGGGGCAACAAAATATCGTCACGAGGGCCGCAATTGGTCCGCGGGCCGCGAGTTTGAGACCCCTGCTTTATTACAATATTTCGGCTTAAAACTATTGACAACACAGGCTGCTCCACTAGATTCAGTGGCAACAATATTCCAAGAATCCTGAACAGAACCGGTTCAAGAACAACAGCTGATCAAAAGGAGGTATTAGTGTTCCAATATTGATCCTCCAATATTGCAAAACTTGTAACTGTAAAGTCCATTATTGTTCTGTCCAATTTCCTGTCTGAGTAAATACTAGCTGACCATCTGAAGACTCACATCCTGCTCTGCAGCATCCCGTCCTTCCCTGAACCTGCTCTTATCTCTCTGGTTTTGGAGGGTGAGTGGTAAATTCAAAGCCCAGGAAAACCTTCTTTAGCCTTTTGAAGTTCCCAGACCTGTTTGCGTGAAATCAATCGCAGACACCTTTTTTCAAATGCCTCACTTCAAAGTGCTGTCCTGTCCCAGTGCTGCCGCTAAGGCCTCCCTACCATTTCCATCAGGGAGAGATTCGTGCCTCTCGGTTCTTAAGTAAGATTCTGCTCTCTGATTACACTTCCCCTAGTTGAGGGATTGTTAATGGAACATAAAAATAACTGACCCTGAAACTGTGGATGGTAGGGTGCATTATTTAACTACTCCTGCCATGGCCTCCAGGGAGGGAAGGAACGAGGGGAAGATAAGAGAGGGAGTAACAGCTAAACAGAAGAAAGAAGAGGAAAGAGAACACGTGACAGTCTGGCTGAGACATTAAACAGCTGTATTCTGTGTTGAAACCTTGCTTTACCCATTGCAAGAGACAAAAACTACTTTGCAGCTGTGCAATGTCCTTGTCTGAAACTTCCAGCCGTGATGCAGCAGTGTACTTAATTATTATTATTATTTTTTAAATATGGCCTTTTTTTTTGTACTTTTTTTGCTTGTTGTTTCTAATCTGTCTTATTTCTGTAACTTGTCAATATACAAAATTCCAATAAGAATATATATATATATCCAATCCAATTCAATCCACTTTATTTATATAGCACAATTTTAGCTTTCCAAAGTGTTTGCACAAGTTTCCAAAGTGCTGCACAAACAATAACTAGATAACACGATAGAAAGAGATGTAGAAAACAATACAACAGTAAAATGCAATAAGATAAAATAAATTAAAAATACGATAAAAATAAATAAAATAAAATGTAAAATGTACTGCCCGCACAAAATAAAATATGAATGTATACTAATAAAAACAAAAAAATCATAAAATCAACACTCTATATGGTGTTAAAAGCCAACGAGAAGAGGTGAAATAACATTTATATAAATATATATATATATAAAGAAATACCCATCCCTACTTGCTTCTACTGTTTACCTCAGTTTCGCGTTGTGCAAAGCCCTTTGTTGATGACACATCCTTTATTACATGGGTCTCAAACTCAAATTACCTGGGGGCCGCTGGAGGCAGCATCAAAATGACCAAAAAAAGACACAAAATGACAGAAAAAAACTAAATTACTTAAAAAAGACACAAAATGACCATAAAAAGACACAAAATTACAAAAAAATACACAAAATTACAAAAAAATACACAGAATTACCAAAAAAGGCACAAAATTATTTTAGAAGACACAAAATCACAGAAAAAAAATAAATTACTTAAAAAGACACAGAATTACCAAAAAAAAGACACAAAATTACAAAAAAAAGTAATTAAAGGGACCTTCCACACACAACACGGTAAAGTGCCATTCATATAAAACTCACATTAAACTTTCATATCAAGGTTGGGCCACAAAATATCATCAAAAAATTTTGAAATTCAGATGAACGTAATTTTTTTAGCTACGTTTAATAAAATGAAATAAGATTGTCATAATTCTGACAATATATGTTGAAATGACATGTATTTTATAAGTGGAGTTAAATAACACATAGTTTCTATTAAAATATGCTTAAATAATATCTGTAACATTTACTAAGGGTCAAAATCACTTTTTCAGCACACTGTAAAAAAAGATAAACAATAGCTACTCAATAAAATTGAGGCAACAGATTGCAATATTATGAATTAAATCTAACTAAGTTACAAGTTGAGTTAATAACAACTTCACAGGAAGTGCCTGTCAATTAGAAACAGACTAATTCTATTGTGTTGGATACATTCAAAATTCTCTTGATTTAGAATTACATACACATAAAGATTATATTTAATGTGATTAAAATAAGTACATTCTATCTCAAACATTTTTATATTAAAGTTACTTAAACAACTGCCTCAAAATCAAGGACGCATTTATATTTAATACATTTTAGCAAATATATTAAGTAAAATGAAATGACTACAGAATAATGTATTACAGTGTAGCTGTATTCTGTGTTGAAACCTTGCTTTACCCATTGCAGGAGACAAAAACTACTTTGCAGCTGTGCAATGTCCTTGTCTGAAACTTCCAGCCGCCCCCTGCTTGGTTCTAGTAATTCTTTAAGGGTCACACATCCTGATGTTGCTATAATTGGTCTCCTGTGTATAGATAGAGCGCCTCAAGGCTCTGGATCTCCGTGTCTGCATGTGTTACTGTACAAACAGGTGCTAAGGGAGCAGGAGAAGAGGTAAAAAACACAACAATGGCTGGACGGAACAGGTTCACAGAGAACAATTCCCTCCGTTGATGTACAAGCTATTTCACGTCTGTTTCATGAATTATTAACGGCAAAGCTCTTTTGTGTTCCCCATAACAACAACAATGGAGATAAATGAGGAAAACTGGGGGAAAGATGCTCTCTGTGTGAGAACGCCTGTGTTTCATCATCAACAACAGCACATAATCTGTCAGTTAGCACATTTACACACACACTATTGTCCTTGTTAAGTCTTTCCCTAGTTTTGAGTTTGGGATTTGGTACAAAACAAATTCAGTGTATATTTTTTTTAAAGGTCTATCAGTTAAAATATACTGTCTTTGTACAGTTTTTAGAGCATGGGTCTCAAACTCGTGGCCCACGGGCCAATTGCAGCCCTCGTGACGATATTTTGTGGCCCTCACTTTGATATGAAAGTTTAATGAGTTTTATATAAATGGCACTTTAGCGTGTTGTGTGTGGAAGGTCCCTGTAATTACTTTTTTTGGTAATTGTGTGTCTTTTTTAGTAATTTTGTGTCTTTTTTTTTGTAATTTAGTGTCTTTTTTTTTAATGATTTAGTGTCTTTTTTGGTCATTTTGTGTCTTTTGGGTCATTTTGTGTCTTTTTTTTTAGTAATTTTGTGTCTTTTTGGTCCTTTTGTGTCTTTTTTAAGTATTTTAGTTTTTTGTCATTTTGTGTCTTTTTTAAACATAATTTAGTGTCTTTTTTAGTAATTTTGTGTCTAATTTGGTCATTTTGTGTCTTTTTTAAGTATTTTTGTTTTTTGTAATTTTGTGTCTATTTGGGTCATTTTGTGTATTTTTTAAAGTAATTTTGTGTCTTTTTTGTCATTTTTTGTCTTTTTTAAGTATTTTAGTTTTTTTGTCATTTTGTGTCTTTTTTTATAATAATTTTGTGTATTTTTTTGGTCATTTTGTGTCTTTTGTTTGGTAATTTTGTGTCTTTTTTAAGTAATTTAGTGTTTTTTCAGTAATTTTGTCTCTTTTTTTGTAATTTTGTGTCTTTATTTAGTAATTTTATGTCTTTTTTTGGTCATTTTGATACTGCCTCCAGCACCCCACAGATAATTAGAGTTAGAGACCCCTGTTTAAGAGATATCATTTGTTGTTTTTTTACATTTTCCACAGCGTCCCAACTTTTTGGAGTGTTTTGTGTTCCTCATAACAACAACAATGGACATAAATGAAGAAAAACTGGGGGAAAGATGCTCTCTGTGTGAGAACGCCTGTGTTTCATCATCAACAACAGCACATAATCTGTCAGTTAGCACATTTACACACACACTATTGTCCTTGTTAAGTCTTTCCCTAGTTTTGAGTTTGGGATTTGGTACAAAACATAATAAAACATAGGATTTTAGCATACTAGATTTAGACATGCCTTTGACGCCTCAGCATCTCTGACAGTCTTTTTTCATTTCCATCCTGACTCTCTGTACTGACCTGCAGGTTTATCAGTACCAGACGTCCACTTATTGGTCTCCTGGCCATCATAAAACGTGGCCAGGACGCCAATAAGAGCAGCACTGCTTCCCTTTGATCGTTTTCTGTAGTATGTTGTGTAATGTCCTATAATGAGAAGGTCTTTAGACTGACCCTCCCCAACCCTCACATTTATATAGTTTATAATCAGCTACACTGTGGTGGTAATCTCTATAAACACATATCTGCAGATGAATGCAGAATCTAAAGGCACGTCTATTTGTAGCCTGAGGCCCCGTTTACAAGAGGACGCTTGCGGGTAAAAACGGCAAAATAATTTGTTGGAAGTGCCTTTCGTTTAGACGGTGACGGCGTTTTTGGGGCTTAAAAACGCAAAAATCTGAAACCACCCTCCAAAGTGGAAAACTTGAATCCGCTCCGCCGTAGCGTGTCGTCTACACTGACAAGACAAAAAACTCTGCTCAGATGCCGCCTGGCTGCATACAATCCAATTCTACACACTTTTGCGTCACCGTATGCACGCAGATTTCCTCCCGAAAACGCTCGTCTAAACAAGGAATAAAAAGTGAAGACACGACGCCACTTTTGCGTCTTCTGTTCAGAACGTCATCATGTAAACGTAGCCTGAGTAGCATTGACCAATCATGTTTGAGCAGGTTTTTCTGAATGCTGGTCGAAACAACAGTCAATGTGGAGATCAAAAGAGGTGGAATGCATTGGTGAAAACTGACAGTTGTACTAACTTAAAATATTTAGTTTAATTGTCCAACTTAAAATTTTATGGAAGTTTGTTGCCTTGAAATTTTGAGTCCACCCAACTTTTCTTTTTTTGCAGAGCATGTACCTTTAATTGTACCGGCTTTAACCCTGCTCCGGTGTTTCTACCAAACACATTTGAGAGAAATGTTCCTAACACCACGTAGAGTGTTGATTTTATGTTGATTTTATGATTTTATGATTTATTTTTTTTATTATTGTATTCAGGCATATTTTATTTTGTGTGGGCAGTACATTTTACATTTTATTTTTATCCCATTTTTAATTTAGTTTATCTTATTGCACCTTACTGATCTATTGTTTACTACATCTCTTTGTATTGTGTTATGTATTTATTGTTTGTGCAGCACTTTGGAAACCTTGTGTTTGCTAAAATTGTGCTATAAAAATAAAGGGGATTGGATTGGATTGGATAACAAGCTGCTGTTGAGGCTCCTGGTTGTCAATAATGTGTCGATTCATTATTTCCACAGACGATGTGCTGCGATCAGACGCAGAGAAAGCAAGACTTCATGTACTTCTACCACAAAGGGAAATATTATGTTAGTTTGAGCAATAAGTTCCTGCAACGAGAAGTCCAAGTCAGTCCTCTCCCAGTCCTGTTGCATCTGTTGCTATGTAGATTTCACAAAATGCCTGTTCATGTCGCCCACAATCCTCAGTGTTTTGGTTCATTTCCAGTACACTGTAAAAAAAGATAAACAATGGCTACTCAATAAAATTAAGGCAACAGATTGCATGCAATATTATTAATTAAATCTAACTACGTTACAAGTTGAGTTAATAGCAACTTAACAGGAAGTGTTAAGTGTCAATTAAAAACGGACTAATTCTATTGTGTTGGATTCATTCATTTTTTGCTTGTTGTTTCTACTCTGTCTTATTTCTGTCTGTTTTCTGTAACTTGTCAAAAATACAAAATTCTAATTTAAAAAAAAATGTATATACACACACACACACACACACACACACACACACATATATATTCTACTGTTCACCTCAGTTTTGCATTGTGCAAAGCCCTTTCTTGATGACACATCCTTTATTAAAGGGGTCTCAAACATAAATTACCTGGGGGCCGCTGGAGGCAGCATCAAAATGACCCAGAAAAGACACAAAATGACCCAAAAAAGACACAAAATGAGTCAAAAAAGACACAAAATGACAGAAAAAAAATACTTAAAAAAGACACAAAATTACCCAAAAAAAGTAATAAAACTCACAATAATCAAGGTGGGGGCCACAAAATATCGTCACCAGGGCCGCAATTGGTCCACGGGACGCGAGTTTGAGACCCCTGCTTTATTACAATATTTCTGCTTAAAACTATTGACAACACAGGCTGCCCCACTAGATCCAGTGGCAACAATATTCCAAGAATCCTGAACAGAATTCATTCAAAATTCTCTTGATTTAGAATTACATACACATAAAGATTATATTTAATGTGATCAAAATAAGTAGATTCTATCTCAAACATTTTTATATTAAAGTTACTTAAACAACTGCCTCAAAATCAAGGATGCATTTATATTTAATACATTTTATCAAATATTTTAAGTAAAATGAAATGACTACAGAATAATTTATTACAGTGTATTTGGGTCAGATTATGTTCACAGTGCAATCTAACTGCACTAGGGTTCGTTTGGAACTGGACTGAGAGCCTCTCTTCCACATTCTCATAGTCATATATATCATTTATCTGATGTAAGCTAATAAAAAGCTAGATTAGAGCCCCTTGGCCTTGATTTCCCTTATCTGGATAAATTCCTGGCTTTAGGAACATCGTCCTTTGGCCCCCAGAGGCTAAAGCATCATCACACCGATAGCAGATGGGTTCAGAAATTGCTGTGGTGTGGTTCACCTGCTCGCTGTCATGTATTAAATTAAAACTGCCACTTTCTGTTTCTATATATCTTTGCTTGGTTACTCATAGAGCATTAGTCTTTAACCGGGTGTAATTACAGTTTCAACGGCTGCCTTTAATTCGAGCAAACCTCTCACTTCATGGCCTTTAAATAACCATTTTTTAAAGAGTTGTTTGGGGAAGCGGTTTAGAAAACAATCAATTAACGCTACAATGCGGATTTTAAAAAGGTTAGGACGGTGTGTAAAATACACATGAAAACAAAATGCATCAAATTCAGTGTATATATTTCTTTAAAAGTCAATCTGTTAAAATATTCTGTCTTTGTGTCCCCCACCTCGATATGAAAGTTTAATGTGAGTTTTATATGAATGGCACTTTATGGCACGTTGTGTTTGGAAGGTCCCTTTAATTACTTTTTTTGGTAATTTGTGTCTTTTTTTTGGTAATTTTGTGTCTTTTTTTTGGTAATTTTGTGTCTTTTTTTTGGTAATTTTGTGTCTTTTTTTTGGTAATTTTGTCTTTTTAAAATAATTCTGTGTCTTTTTTAATAATTGTGTGTCTTTTTTAATAATTTTGTGTCATTTTCTGGTTATTTGGTTTTTTTAATAAAAATGTTGTGTTTTTTTTGGACATTTTGTGTATTTTCTTTTAGTAATTTTGTGTCTTTTTTGTCATTTTGTGTCTTTTTTTTTAAATTTTGTGTCTTTTTGAAAAAAAAGTAATTTAGTTTTTTTCTGTCATTTTGTGTCTTTTTAAAAATAAGAACTTTGTGTCTTTTTTTGGTCATTTTGATACTGCCTCCAGCGGCCCCCAGGTAATTTGAGTTTGAGACCCCTGCTGTATTGGAAAGGAAATATTAAACAACTCGTGAAAAAAAATGTACTCATGTCACATCTGTGCATTGAATGCCCACATACACGAACGCACATAATAAGTTATTACCATGCAGAGCAGGAGTGTGCTGGCCGTGATAAAGGACATCAGGTGTCCAGCAGGTTTTTTCCATAAGTGTAAGGATCCTTGGGTTGAATCAGATTCTCTCTCTCTGTGGACTGTTTGCTCTAAAGGGGAAACCTTGAGTTTAAGGGTCTGGTGCTCTCAAACACACACACACACACACACACACACACACACACACACACACACACACACACACACACATTTTTGTACTTCTATCTTTGTGAGGACCCTCATTGGAACAGTGAATTCCCTTGCAAGGTTATAATAGTTTTGAATTTTTCATTATTTTTTGTTTTAATTTTTTTGTAAATTTTTGTTTTCAAATTGTTAGTTTTAATGAGTTTTTAGAGTGAGTTTGCTGTTTTTAGTTTATTCTTTATTTTTCTGAAATGCTTTAGTTTTAGTGTTAGTTTTAGTTTTTTGTAATGGGGTATTTGTTGGGTGGGAGATTAAAAGAGGTCACAGTAAATTTTGCCTTTATTTCCTTTGTCTTATCCATCTTCATTATGTATTAAAAAAAAGCTGACAAAGACGAAAATGAAGGACATTTTAGTTTTAGTTGGTTTTGTAACCACACAATACAGTTTCAGTTAATTATCATTATCATGTAACCTTTAACCCTTAAAACAAAGTCTGAAATCTCAAAAAAGCCTTTAAGTAAGTAGGTAAGTAAGTAAGTAAGTAAGTAAAGTGTATTTTATACAGCACTTTTCACAGATAAAATCACAAAGTGCTTTACAGAAGATAAAAAGAAAGATAGGGGAATGAAAAACGAAGGACATTTTCACTAAAATTTTAGTTAGTTTTGTAACCACACAATACAGTTTCAGTTAGTTTATTAATTTTTTTTAAAAACATAAACTTAATTGTAACCTTTAAAACAAAGTGTGAAATCTCAAAAAAGTGAGGACTGGCCAAAATGTACTCACTTTGCAAAAATGTCCTCACTCTGTTAGTTAAAAACGTGTCATGGTCCTCACTATGTATGAAGGACAAGAACACACACACACACACACACACACACATGTACACACACACTCATGGTTATGCATACAAGCCAACATGTCAGCAAACACATGCATACATGCACACACTTGTCCACCAGGGAGTCTGGACTTGTATTCTGAGCAGAGACAACCTTGATCCTTTTGCTTTCTTTACCTCCCTTCACTTCCTCCTTCGGTGTCATCAAGGGGATTCAATTTTTGTGCTTTCAGACTGGCGGTGGATTTCTCTGCTTCCATCTGTCTCTCCACTTGTCTTGGCTTCTGCATGTCTTTTGCTCTGTTTCTCCATGTTCTCGCTCTCCTCCGTCTGTGTGCCATCCATCTTCCTCTAAAGTAGTGAATCGTGGACTGCAGAGGTACATTCAGTTCACATAGAAATTGCTGTAATTTTGTGTTTCTCCCAGTCTGTCTTCCCTTTAATTCGAGGAAACCTCTGACTTTATGGCCTTTAAATAACCATTTTTTAAAAGAGTTGTTTGGCGAAGCGGTTTAGCAAACAATCAATTAACGCTACAATGCGGATTCTAAAAAGGTTAGGACAGTGTGGAAAATATACATAAAAACAAAATGCATCAAATTCAGTGTATATTTTTTTTAAAAGTCTATCAGTTAAAATATACTGTCTTTGTGGCCCCCACCTTGATATGGAAGTTTAATGTGAGTTTTATATGAATGGCACTTTACTGTGTTGTGTTTGGAAGGTCCCTTTAATTACTTTTTTGTAATTTTGTGTCTTTTTAAAATAATTCTGTGTCTTTTTTTGGACATTTTGTGTCTTTTTTTAGTCATTTTGTATCTCTTTTTGGTGATTTTGTGTCCTTTTTTTGTGATTTTGTGTCTTTTTTTTGTGTCATTTTGTGTCTTTTTTAATAATAATTTTGTGTCTTTTTTTTGTCATTTTGTGTCTTTTTTTAATAGTAATTTTGTGTCTTTTTTGATCATTTTGTGTCTTTTTTGGTCATTTTGTGTCTTTTTTAAGTAATTTAGTTTTTTTGTCATTTTGTTTCTTTTTTAATAATAATTTTGTGTCTTTTTTTTGTCATTTTGTGTCTTTTTTTAATAGTAATTTTGTGTCTTTTTTGATAATTTTGTGTCTTTTTTTGGTCATTTTGTGTCTTTTTTTTGTAATTCTGTGTCTTTTTTAGTAATTCTGTGTCTCTGTGTGTTATCCCAGTCTGTCTTCCCTTTTCTTTCTCTGCTCATATTGGTCTGCACCTGAGCATGAAACCACATCGGCCATCGATTGAACTTCGGACGTCAATATGACACAGGGCGACCAGCGGAGGGATATTTATAATGAATTCAGAGCAGCAGTTTGTTGCAGTGAGAAAAGTGCAAAAGGCTCAAAGAGAAGAATCTAGTTTGCTATCTTAATATAATATCAGGCTGAATCATTTATATAATAAAAATAGTATCTTCTTCTGCTCACCACCAGCATGTTTAACTCTATGTAGTCTTGGACTATTTGTCCATTTTTTAAATAATTTTCATGTCTTTTTTTGTCATTTTGTGTCTTTTTTGGTCATTTTGTGTCTGTTGTGTCTTTTTTGGTCATTTTGTGTCTGTTGTTGTGTCTTTTTTTGGTCATTTTGTCTCTTTTTTCTAGTCATTTTGTGTCTTTCGTGTCATTTTGTGTCTTTTATGGTCATTTTGTGTCTTTATTTCTAGTCATTTTGTGTCTTTTTTGGTCATTTTGTGTCTTTTTTTTGTTATTTTGTGTCTTTTTGGTCATTTTTTTGTCATTTTGTGTCTGTTGTTGTGTCTTTTTTTGGTCATTTTGTCTCTTTTTTGTCATTTTGTGTCTGTTGTGTCTTTTTTAAGTTGTTTTGTGTCTTTTCTGTCATTTTGTGTCTGTTGTGTCTTTTTTTTTGTTAATTTGTGTCTTTTTTCTGTCATTTTGTGTCTGTTGTGTCTTTTTTGGTCATATTGTGTCTGTTGTTGGTTCTCTTTTTGGTCATTTTGTCTCTTTTTTTTGTCATTTTGTGTTTTCTGTGTCTTTTATGGCAATTTTGTCTCTTTTTTTCTTGTCATTTTGTCTCTTTTTTGGTCATTTTTGTGTCTTTTTTTGACGTCATGAAGAAGTCGTGCCCCGTCGCTTTCGTGGACTCCAGAGGGTTAAAAGAAACTATTGTTTCACTTTCTGTACACTTTTGCCAGAGTATTATTAAGCCCGATAAACATGATTTTCAGACAATGCCCCATCTGTTCTCTCTGCACAGGTGCTGGGCAACGATTTACTCGAGGGGGACAATTGCACATTGAATAAAAAGAAAAAAACTGGTTCACATTAATATTCACAGGAAATGTCTAATACACTTGCAAGACTTTTGTTAGCAGGAAAGATTTCAACAGCTGACCTGCTGCTTCAGTGGTTTTGCTTTTAAAAACTGAAACCAGGTATGACCATTGAGGTCAGTGGCTCAGAAAAATATGCTTTTACAGAAAGCCTTTCATCTCAGCTCTTGGAGTGATCTCAAGTATTACACTTAGGTAAGACACTTAGTTGAACACAGGCGCTGAGATAAAAAAAAAAAAAAAAAGGCATTCATCGTTTGTGTTGCACACATTAATAATTCTGAGATGATAGAGATAAACTTTCAGCAATTCTTTGCTTCTAAAGACAGCTTTACATTTACAGTATACCTATTTACAGACAGAGCCTTTCTGTGCTCCTCAATAAACAGGTTAATACTGTATTTCTAATGTAAAGAATGTATAATTTAACCCTTCTAATGCACAACATGGGTCAAAAAATACCCTCTTTCATTCCCCCTGTTATTTAATGCTGCTGTGTGTTTCTATCTTTTGATATCAACTTACTGTATGGTTGAATATTCTAAGTATTCTTTAAATATCTTGCTTTTGATAACAAAAGATCATTATTTCCATTTTGCCTCTCACATTTTATGAAGAAAAAAGTTTTTGCATTATTACATAGCTAACTAAGTTTTTAGCTAAGTAGCTTGCTAAGTAACTACTTAGCCAAGAAGTTAGCTAAGTAGTTAGCTTAGCAAGTTACTTAGATAAATACTTAGCCAAGAAGTAAGCTAAGTAGCTAGCTTAGCAAGCTACTAAGCCAAGAGGTTAGCTAAGTAGTTAGCTTAGCAAGCTATTTAGCTAAATACTTAGCCAAGAAGTTAGCTAAGTAGTTAGCTTAACAAGCTACTTAGCTAAAAAAATGGATATGGGTCATTTTTCACCCATGTTGTGCATTAGAAGGGTAGTGACACAAAAAGGCATTTTATTAAAAATAATAAATAAGGAAAACATAAAAATTAGGATGTATGATGATCAAAAACAAACAAACAAAAAGGAAAATAATTCACTGAAGAGATATAGAACATAAAAACTCATTCATATCGGGTCATTTTAGACCCATGTTGTGAATCAAAGGGTTAATTAAAGTGTTCATACACATTATTACTCAGCTTTGTAAGAGCCATCTGAAAAACTGTTAAATATGCTTTTCTACAGAAATCTTCCTGTGTTTTTAATATGGGAGTCAATGAGGCTGTTGGTGCATGTTGGTGAATCATCTGTGCGTCCTACGCCCAAACTATAACTCTGACAGCTTTACCAGAGGATTGTGAGTGAGAAGACTCATTTTCCTACGTTTGTATGTATAAATGATTTCTTTAGAGTGGAATTTGCAGCCTGGAGCGCAGTTTTAATGTATTTTTTGACAACTTTTTCTCTCACTCTACACTCTGAGCGATGATGTCACACACTCATGATCCTGATCATGGTCATTGAACAGGGATTGATAAAAAACTATATGACCTATCGAAACGTGGATTAATACACCAATACACAAGACTTGTGTCTACTGTTTAAAGTTTAAATGGAGTCTCTAGGTGAAATTATGCCGGAGAAGTTGACATTTGAAAATCTCCAATTATTGTTATTTTTCGCTCATTTTTTTTCGGCCGTCCCATTCATTTCAATGCAAATTTTTTTAGTTAAGTCTTTCTCTGTCATGTGGTCTGGGGGCTTCATTCTTTTTCAGAAAGACTGAAGAAGAAAACAGCCAACATGAGACATAATGACTTTGGTTCACCTTATTTACAGGCAGAGACTTTCACTGTTCTCCTCAATAAACCGGTTAAAACTGTATTTTTAATGTAAAGAATGTATAATTTAATTAAAGTGTTCATACACATTATTCAGCTTTATTCTAATCCTGTGCATCTCCATATACTTTTTCTTTCCATGCTGGAGCTACTCTCCACATTATTGATGATTGGCATTGAGCTGATGATAGGCTTGATCCTCCTCAGCGACTGAATTATCACTTAAATACAACACACATCAATACGACACATTGCCCTTCTGTTGCATAATTTACATAGAACTCAACAGAACTCAGAGCACCTCTTTCTGCCAGTCTTACGCCATTTGGTGTCCGTGCAGTAGGATGCTAAAAATACGAAAAAGGAGAAAGGACATTTGAAAGCTGGACTAATTATAAGGTGTTGTATTACCTTGTGTAAGGTCAAAGTGGTCTCTCATTGTGATGAACTCAGAGAAAACTTTTTGCAGTTTTTCTCAGCTATATCAAAGAGGCTCTGGAAAAAAATATGACATACTAACTTAAAAAGCCAATGGTATAAGCCATACGGCTGTCGAAATTGCTCCAAAAAGGAAATTTGAATATTCGCTCTAAAAAAACCCACATATGTTCGAACCATTTGAATATATGCTCATTATGTAAATAGACGGAGGACAAAGTAATACAATGAGACATAACTACTCGTTTAGGTATTTTTATTTCAGTTTTAACCCTCTGGAGTCTGGGGCTATTTTGGCTGTTTTTGAATCCTTTTCATTCTGCCTGTATATAACACTTAAACCAATGTTTACCACGTCATGTTGGTATCTTTTTTTTATCAGCACAACCTCAATGAACTGTTTTGGAACTTGAAAATGTAAACATAAGATACAAATATGAACATATAAAAATTCAATATAATAAAACTATATACAAAAAAGTCCCATAAAAACATGAGTATTTATAGGCTTTTTTTCCTTGTTAGCTGCAACTCTTCAAAACAAGCTATGTGCAAAATTAGAGAGCTACACCAACGCTCAAATATTTCTGTACTATCACATCTTTGGTTTTACATGAGCGAGGAATGTCAAATAAAAACTGGGAGAAAGTTTCAAGTCTGTACTTTGGAGTGAAGTTGTGACCTAGTTTTTTTTGTTAAACATCACATGATCTGATCAGGACGCCACGATCACAGACCCCAGAGGGTTAAGGTCAAAGAAATAGCAACATGACACAAAAATACATTGTGGTACTATTAATAAGCTATTAATGGATATGCTTCTGTATGTCTATTCTTTATGGCATATTTCTATTCTATTACGAAGGACTTGAGCCTGATAAATTAATTGATGAATTCTCCGGTTACACACCCAAACCCTTCCTCCCTGTGCATCATTAGCATTGTCTTGAGTACGGCGTGTTTTTACCAAATCCAGTGAAATACTTTAATACACAGGCAAGCTGCCCTTCCAGGCTGGTGCACATAATTAACATGGGTCCAGAGTACATCTGACATGTGGCGCAAAGTCTTCAGTTTATTCACTTCTATGTCAAAGCTTTGTTAATAAAATCATAACCAGTATTTTTTTTAAAACTATCGACTCAAACCAGGATGCACAAGAACACAATAACCAACGAAAAGCACATATGATCCACATAAACACACTGAGAAAGTTTAAAAGACGTATCAAGGCAACGGCATGCAAGAGCCTGCAGGGACAGAGTCACATAATGAGCCAAATCTGAAATGTGTGAATCTGACAACAAAATCCATCAGTGCATTCTCAAGGCCCATCTCACCCTTCCTCCCTTCTCTCTGACTATCTCTGACTCTGTTCCCTTATCTTCTGCTGCTCACATACACACAGTTTATCTAATCACAATACCAAAAATCAACTGAAAACTTCTGAAAGTTGTGCCCTCACAGACACCCCGAGACTCTTCCAGCGACTAGTTTGCGTGTGCACATGTGTACGTGCATAAATATAGTCCCTCAGCCACGGCCTAATTGGAGTATCTGAGGCAGGGGACACAGCGATGTGAAGTGCTAATTTGATTTGTGTTTGTGGCTCTCTGAGAATGGCTTGATGGAACTGATGCAATTAGTGGTAACACAATTGTGTTTTTCATGTGTGTGTGTGTAAGCATTCAGTCATGTACACTGTAAAAATGTCTTGTTGTTTTTACAGAAATAAACTGGCAGCAGCACTGTAAACAATTGTCTTGTAAGTTCCTCTACTGTTATTTACTTTACAGTATGTTACTGTGATAAAACAACATACTGAATTACAGTAAAATCCTGCATTTCATTGATTTTTACAGCAGACTAAAACACAGTATAGTGCTGAAGCTAGTTGCAATATTGTTGCAGTACACAATGCAGTCATTTTTTGTAAATAGAGCATATTACTGTCTGAAAGTCAATCACTATGAATTAATCGCTGTCTTCACTGTAACCTCAGTAATCATCAGTATCATATATTTTATGGGAAACTGCAAGTTTCCTACAAATATTGCCCAGAATGCAATGGAAAACAGAATGTTACTGTCACAATTTGGCTGTTTTCTTACAGCAATCTGTAAGATTTCATGCTCAAATGCAAAAGTTGTACTGAGGGCCACTTCATTTTAAAGTTGTAGATTATAGCGTTCTTTACTGCTAATTCAACAGGATGCTGCTGCTTTTATACTAATCATTTATGCAAAATTTACATGCAGATTTTGCTTATTGTGCATTGGATACCAGTGAATTAACATACAGTTATTGTTTATTGTACATTGAATACCAGTAAAAATTGACAAGTTGTTCTGTAAAGTTGTTTACATTTGTTCTGTAATTTTTTGCAGAATTATCCTGGTAACAGCTAACACCTTTATTTATTTTCCACATAAAGCACTCACATGAAAGGGGAAAAAATTAACAAATAGCACAGCATGCTGACAAGGACTACACCAAAAGAAATAAAAAATAATAAAATAAAATGAAAAATAGTAAGTTACCACTGTATTACCTATACATCTTTCATTTACTGTCAGTCATTCAGTCATTTGTACAGATATATAAGGCCGTACAGTTTACACGGTGAAAAGAAATAGTAAAATGTACTGTATTTTTTGCAGAATTATTCTGGTAACCACAGCTGCAATTTTTTTATTTGTAAAAGCAACGGAATTTTTTTACAGTGCACTGTATGTTTTTTTGTGTTTTGCACTATCTAACATGTTTTCAAAGTTGTGTTTTTTCTACATGCTCAAGTTTGTCTTTGGTTGTTTGAGGAAGACGGAGCAGAGAGGGAGTACGCGCCTCGCCGCCCGAGCAAAGTTTGCCGTCAAGTGGCAAAGTAAACATGGTTGATATCCTGTCTTAATTGATTTGTTTGTGTTTGTTGATTGAGATGAGAGATGCAGCCATGGAGTGTAAATGTTCAAATTATGAAAAGCAGACTGCATAATTACATCTCTGAATATTTCCCTATGGGAAACTCCCTATGGGGCTGAAGTAAAGAGAGGTAGAGAGACAGAAAGCGAGCGGAGACGTTTACGGAGGCTGACAGCAAAGCGTTCTAACAAACTGCAGAGTAAATGGGGAAATAAATAAAGTTTGATTAGGGAGATTTCAAATCATTACACATATCATGGCTGTGTCTCTACCCCCGCTCTGGAGACTGGTGGATTCAATCTAAACACTGGATTAAATTAATCAGCAACCTGGGATTAGGATTATGAGTTTTGATTTAACCTACTGTATCAACATATTGAGCCCAAAAATACCAACATGGTCTCACAGGAATCTGTGAAATAGCCACGGAATCACTCAAATTTCCGTGAAACTGACACGGATTTCGTTACAATGCAAGTTAATGACAGTCATATCCCGTGGCTATTCCAACATACGAAGTGATTATGTACATTCACTGATATTTAGAAAATAAAACATATATTTCTCGCTAGAAATGTGATCAAAATCCATTTTTATGCAGAAACCAAGTCAAAATATTGATTTTTTTTTCACTTAAAATGAGAGAACTGTCCGCCATGTTTTTTGTTCTGACCGCCGGGACCTTAAAAGTCACGTGACTTGGAACAAACCAATAGGAAAAAATATCCATGGAATAGCCACGGGATATGACATGATATGTCATTAACTTGCATTGTAGCGAAATCCGTGTCAGTTTCACGGAAATTTGAGTGATTTTGAGTTAAACCAATCCCTGGCTATTTCACGGATTCCTGTGAGACCAGGTTCAAAAATACACAAAAATCTTGAAACCCGAGTTGAAAAATTATACTATTTACTACAATAAAAAACACAAATATGCTCAATGAACTGTTTTGTAACTAGAAAATGTAAACATAGGATACATAAATGAACATAAAAAAAGGTAAACATTTAAATATAATAAAACTATACACAAAAATGTCCCACAAAAACATGTATATTTATAGGCATTTTTCCCTTGTTAGCTGCAGCTCTTCAAAAACAAACTATGTGCAAAATTACATATTATCATTATTATCTTATCTTTTTATCATATTTTTGGTTTTACATGACCTGGGAATGTCAATGTTGAATGTTTTTTTGTCAAATTTCACAATAAAATCATATAAAAAAAAGCTATCAAATCAGACCTGGATGCACAAGAACATGGGGAAATGGGGAAATAAATAAAGTATGATTAGGGAGATTTCAAATCATTACACATATCATGGCTGTGTTTCTACTCCCGCCCTGGAGACGAGTGGATTAAATCTAAACACTGGATTAAATTAATCAGCAACCTGGGATTAGGATTATGAGCGTGGGTTTTGAGAGATTTATGGCATGTTGCATGATGGATTTATAAGATTTTTACAGGTTTAAAGCAGTATATTGAGATCCCTAGAGGAAGAGAAATGTACAGTAGACTCAGGGAGGAGAGGCAATACAGAGTGAAGAGTGGATTATTTTTAATTCGTTCTTTGAAGGTATGTATGTAGCCCCCCCTGACATGTCAGGCTTGGATATACTGAATTTGAATGTGTGAAGTTGGACTTGTATTTTCTGGAAAATGTAATTTACTCCAGTCAGTGATTAATGTATCATTTCATATTGAAATAGGAGAATGCCGCTGAGGAGCCCAGGAGGGACAGGCAATGTTTTATTGGTCGCAAGCTGTTTTTTACTTACAAGCAAACAAAGAAAAGGGAAAACAGGGAGACAGATAGACCTAGGAAGAGACCGCCACCCATACAAATACATATTTAGGTTACGTTTGGTAACCCTGGTTCTATGAACACAGGCACAACCCAGTATCAGCCAGAAACACATCTAATGTAACAGGTGTTCGACTCTGCACCAAGGTTATAATAGTTTTGGGTTATTTATTAGTCTTAGTTTTAATTTCGTTGTGAATTTTTGTGTTTGCTAGTTTTAGTTTAGTTTTTATTTTTTGAAAATGCTTAGTTTTAGTTTAGTTTTTAGTAGTTTTAGTTTTTTTGTAATGGGCTATGTGTTGGGTATGAGATTTAAAGAGGTCATAATACATTTTGCCTTAATTTACTTTGGTTTATCCATCTCAGCCCCATTAAGGTTATTAACTCTTACAGTTCCAGGTGTTTTGAATTTTGGTTGGAGTGTAGACATCCCAGTCTCAGTAAACATATTTACCATGTGTTTCTGCATGTTCAAATAGAAACACTGGATTAGGTATAAAAATGTTTTGACAAAGACGAAAACGAAGGATATTTTCAATATAATTTTAGTTAGTTTTGTAACCACAAAATACCTGTTTCAGTTAGTTATCGTTTTTTTTTTAAAACTCTTGTTTTAATTTTTATTTCCGTTAACGAAAATGTTTTTTCAATTCTAGTTTTGGTTATTTCGTTAGTTTTCGTTAACTATAAAAACCTTGCTCTGCACACAGCTCAAACATTTATGTTCTTAATCAATTTCTACAATCTTAATCCATTTAAGTGATTAGGGATTTTGCAGAGTCGCACCTGCAGTCATATCTCAATAGCAAGAGGCTTTTCTCTTGTCCAGCATAATAACACCACCTGCCTCATCCTCACAAGGTCTTCACAAGAATTCACAAGGTCACATTGAAGGGAGGAAACATGTAAAATAGGAATGTATTGGGTAGACCTACTTCCACAGAACTGAAGGGAGACTATGTTTTGTCCTGCAGTCTTTCCCATAGAACAACACTCGTCCAAATTGTTTGTTGGCTTTAGTTTCAAGCCAAAGCACTGGTTCCTAACCTGTTTGATCTGAAATGACCCAACAACCCAACAACCCTGTCAGATGAGCTTACATACATCTTTATTGATTCTCAATGTGTAACACTATCCATCCATTCTCGTCCGCTTATGCGGGGCCGGGTCGCGGGGGCAGCAGGATAAGCAGGGCATTCCAGGCGCCCCTCTCCCCAGCCACAACGTCCAGCTCCTCCTGTAACACTATTCATTTTATAAAAAGTGCAGTTATGCAGTTGTCCAGATTGTTTTGGTCATCAACTCACCAGCAGTAGCCCCCGTGGCCCTTTCAGAATTTACCCAGAGGAAATTTTCTAGTTTCAATTGTTCTTCACTGCTTTTAGCTATAATTCACTTGTTTATCCATTACTTTCAGATGAATATTTTAACCTTTTCTCCATTAGCCTACTAATGTTTCCAAATGTTTAGTCAGTATGTTTCGAAAACTTTTTCAGCCATTACAACTATGTACCCACAGCCTTTAGCCAACCATTTGAACAGTTTAGTCATTACTTTTAGCTACCTGTTCGAACTTTTGTGCTCACTTAGTGAATCATTTTCACAGACTCTTAAACTGCAGCATGTAGTAAAAGGTGTTACAGCTGACTTTATATGTGGATATATTATTTCAATCATAATAAGTTATATCTTCTTTTTTCTTTGTTTTTCAAGTTAGTCTTATCTTTCCACATTCCCCTGCAAACAGCAGAAGTTCCCCCTGGGGTACAAGTACCCCTGGTTGGGACTCACTGCACTTTAGCATTTGCACAGTATTTAGGATTACACACTGCCAACACAGCTGATATATGCCATTGCAGTGTGGTCATCTGTCCTTATTGAACATCCATGCATGCTATACTGTAAGTCAAACCCCTGCAGGACCAGCAGCACTGCTGTCATCTCCAGTAGTGAGTGATGTGACAATTCTTCTCTGGGGTCCACTTATGAACTTTGCTGCACAGATTCTATGGGGGAGACATGCACAGACACTGAAGCACACGGGGCCAGAGGTGTTCTATGCTATTGGACTTGGAGCTTCCTGGTTGTCTAGCCGGGCTGAATGATTACCGATCGACATTTGCGATTTCGTCATTCGTGCAGCAATCCTGGTGCAATTACAGTGTGAGCTACTGTCACATTGTGGAGGATGTGCATGACAGTCAGAGTTGTTAACCATCAAATGTGTGTCTGTTTGGTTTCTACCCTGCCATGTCAAAATAGAACTCAAGCCACAGATTAGCTAAAGCTTGGGTCCCAAACTTGCGGCCTGCGGGCCAATTGCGGCCCTCGTGATGATATTTTGTGGCCCCCACCCTGATATGAAAGTTTAATGTGCGTTTTATATGAATGGCACTTTACCGTGTTGTGTGTGGAAGGTCCCTTTAATTACTTTACTTTTTCATTTGGTGTCTTTTTTGGTAATTCTGTGTATTTTTGGTCTCTTTTGGTCATTTGGTGCCTTTTTTTAAGTATTTTAGTTTTTTTCTGTCATTTTGTGTCTTTTTTGGTAATTCTGTGCATTTTTAGGTCATTTCGTGTCTTTTTTGGTAATTCTGTGTATTTTTGGGTCATTTTGTGTCTTTTTTGTCAATTTTTGTCTTTTTAAAGTAATTTAGTGTTTCTTCAGTCATTTTGTGTCTTTTTTGGTCATTTTGTGCCTTTTTTTTTTTTTTAGTAATTTTGTGTTGTTTTCTTCTAAATGGGGCCATTATTTACACTATTAACATCAAATTGTCTTGAAGAAGATTTTTTACTAGCGATTGAGTGTTGTCCTGAAAAACATTTCTGGGGTAATAAATCAAGTGAGAAGTGTTCTCATTTTGCATTGAAATGAATGGACAGATTTTTTTTGCAGCCAAACTTAGCGCCCCCTACTGGGGTAGAATGCAGCTTAAGGCACTTCCTGGTTTGCCTCCCTGCTCAGACCCGGAGGTTGCCGCCTGGTCAAAACAAGCCTCACTAAGCCGCTCCATTAGTGAAAGTCCACATGTTCCACAATGCCTAGTGTTTGACTCCGCTGAGAGTTTGTTAAGTTTAGCGTTTTTTTAGAATGTGGTGGTTTGGTAATCATCATTTTTGTGCCATTACTGAGGTGGCTGCTACTTTTTTGCCTTAGCGGTTGCAGTCACTTTTATTTTTTAGGGTACAGCAGGAAGAATAGTGTGAGTCTGAGCCAACAAATCACGAACCAGTAATCTCTACTGACAGAGACAGAAGGTTACCGAATGCAACATGCTTCCTATTAACAGTTTGCAACAGGTCAAGCATCTAAATCAACATCTTAACAAGAGATATTTTGGCTGGTGGAGGATACAGTTTTACTATTCAGAAGCAGTTTTACAGTTTGTGATTCTGCAGATTATTGCAGGTCACTGAAGAAAACTTTGCATGAACAAGTAATTATTTGTGAAGGAAAGAATGCAATACATTCTGTCATAGCTGTTGCTGTCAGTATTTTGTTTTTATCTGCTTGTCTTGATTTTGCAGTGAAAAAAATGTTGTTGTTTTTTCAAAAAATATGTTTTCTCTTCAGTTGCCCACCTGGAACTTTTCCCACTGTCCATATGTTTTTATAATGATGGGTTTATAATAAATTTATTTAGCAGCAGGTTAACATGAAGCTCCAGAATAAACCACATATTTCCATTTTCAGGTACAAGCTCAATATATAATGGGGATAATGGGAAACCTGTTAAACAGCACGAGGTCCTGTAGCACCTCATGGCCACATCATCACTGTGATGATGGAATCACAGCTGAAAGTCTGCTCTTGGTGGAATTTACTTAGAAATGCTGAGTCGTAACCCAGATTACATTAGAGTTTGTGCCAAATGCCATAAATGTACATAAAATGTAAATGTAACCAGACTGGGCATCCAGTGGCAGCTGCTGGTTGTGATGGACCACAGCCCAAGACTTTTTATGGGGACCACCCTAAAGCCTCAAATGGATGTAAAATGCAAATCACACTTTAGAACCTCAAAATATCAAATTAGCATATTAAGAAATCAACAAACCACTTTGTATTTTGCTTCTAATGTAGTTGGATTTTGGTGTGTGATGCAAGCAGTGGTGGATAAAGTATTCAGATCTCTTACTTAAGTAAAAGTACTACTACCACACTGTGAAATTACTCCACTACAAGTTAAAGTCCTGAATTCAAAACTTATTGAAGTAAAAGTCCAAAGTATCAGCATTGAAATGTACTTAAAGTATCAAAAGTAAAAGTACTCATTCTGCAGAATGGACCCACTCAGATTGTTTTTATATTCTAAATATGCTATTAGATTATTTGTATTGGTGCATTTATGTAAGGAGTATTTTAATTTTGTAAATAGGGCTCATTGTAAGTACCTAATATACTGTCATGAGGTATCATTTAAAAACAAATGTCTAATCACTTTAAATGTATCATGTTTTTCAAGTGAAATCTCGACCCAAAAAGTAACTTAAGCTGTCAGCTAAATGTAGTGGAGTAAAAATACAATATTTATGTAGTGAAGTAGAATCATAAAGTTACATAAAATGGAAATACTCAAGAAAAGTGCAAGTACCTCAACATTTTATTAGATTCTGCTCCCCATTAAGCCCAATGTTGCAATATTACAACATATCCGTAAAAACTTACTAAAACATAAAATTCATTTCACCCCTAAAGGCCTCCTACAACAACATCTGAAAGGTTGAATTTTTTTTGGGGGGTGGGTTTTACAGGGTTAAGTAAAGTACTTGAGTAAATGTACTTAGTTATTTTCCACCACTTGGTGCAAGACACAACCCTAAACTAGAATGGCCTCATCCAAGACCAATGGTGCATTCACATGCTCCTAAACTCTTCCATTTCCCAACCTGGTGAGTCTTTTTTCAACTTTTTCCAGCCTTGTTAAAGCATCGCTGATTGCTTTTATCAGTACTAGCGCAGTGCCTGTAGGAAGTATGTATTCGTTAGCATGCTAATCGTGGGATAGCACATTATGCAGTATGCTGCACTAAAAGTACATTAACATGAACCCAATTAGCTGATATACTATATTGCATGTAAGTAGGCCTATATCATATCAAATGATTATGGGCATTGCATTACGCTAAGCAACATGAATGTCATCCCTGAATTACATAGTAATGCAACATAAGAAGTGAATAAAGCTAAATCTTAGCTTAGCATGCTAATCGCAAATAATAGAATTTTCACATTACATGCAGACCACTACAACGTCTGCAACTCCATAAAACACTTACTTTTCATAAGGTACCACACCATCCAGCACATACACATTGAACATTGATATTCACTGGAAACTATTTGAATATTATTGGAAAATCGAACCTTGTAGCGCACTTTAAAATCATTTACATTTACATTTAGTCATTTAGCACACGCTTTTATCCGAAGCGACTTACAGGAAGAGTAAAAGCAACAATCAAGGTATACTGCAATAAGAGCTATTAGTGCATCAATAAGTGCTAGTGACAATTCTATGAGGACTAGAATTATCGTGTGGTCTAGAAGAGAAGATGCTCTCTGAAGAGATGGGTCTTCAGGAGTTTTTGCAATGAGATGAGTCAGGCGTGTAAATCCAGAGTGAATTGTGTTACTGACCAGGTGTAGGCCTATCACACAATGGGGCGGAGCTCCCCTAAAAGGGGGCGGAGCTCCACTAAAAGGCATCCGATCAGAAACAGTGCAATGCTGCAACACGTCCTACGTAAATGTGAATATTTCCTGAATTTAAAGCCAAAGTCTGTTCCCCCGTCGATATGTGTCCCCCTTACCTTAACCTGCACCAACCTGACCCCTGACCCCAACCAGTCCTCCTTTAAGTTGTTAACATGAGCCCAAGTTTACCTTAACCCCAAACAGTTCTCTCTACAAGGCCGAACCTTAAACTGAAATCCTAACTCCAACTGTGGAGGTGATACTACGCAGATTTCAACACAACACCTGTATTTTGAAGTTTGGCCACACAAGTTAGTACTGTAGGTAAATATGGTTGTTTCTCCCGCTGTCCTAGTCATTCTCTGTAAAGTCGAGCCGTTTACGCACGTTCTTCTGGGCTTTTTAGTAGTTTAGACATTTTAAATCCTGCTTAAAATGAACATTCAGCATGCTGTTCATTGTTTGTTTACATCCAAGTACTTCCAATATGGCCGACATCCGGGTAACTGGCTACAATGAGCTGTGTAAAACACTCTAAAAAGTGTCGGTCAGAGCTGCTCTGATTTTCTTTTTTTAATAAAAGCCTCCTTCAAATAATAGCCTGCCCCTATTATTAGCCGGGTCCCAAACTGATTTTTTTTATTAATAGAAGCCCCGGCTACTATTTGAGGAAATATGGTAATGATATTTTGAAAATTGAATTCAAAAATCTTCAAAATCAAGGATGCACACCTTCTTGCCATGCACAAGACACATACGAAATCTGAGGTCAGAGAGATATGAATTAGACACACACACACACACACAAACACACACACATGCACACACGCTTCTATAGAAGCGTATAGATTGATTTTTGTGCAAATGAATAGCAAAAGAGACTGATCAGCTGAGCACTGGAATGTAAATTAGGAAACACATGTTCTGGTTATTCAGACACCAGCTCCCTTGGCCCAGCTTCACCCTTCCACTAAGTTTCATTAAAATCGGGCTAGGGGCTTTTTTTCATAAACCTGCTGACAGACATACAAACAGAAAAACTTCACTTAAAACATAACCTTCTTGCTCGATGTAATTATGAGAGGGGTCACAGAGGCCAATCAGAAACCTCAATTCAATCTTTTCATCTATTTAAGGAGAATCTGGCAGAACTTTTCATGTGCAGAATTCCTTAAAACAACCTTCGACACTGTCCTTTATATCCACATTCATCTCTTCTGTTCTTACTGTACATTAACTGTTTCATTCAGGGTCTTTTGTGCCATGCTCCACTGCAAATACTCTCTGATAAGTTTTCATTTAGAGGGAGATCGCTCCACTGTCGCAACTTTGACAGATGTCACTGTGCTTGGCTTGCTGCTGGCCGTGGTCGTACGTCTCAGGGGAAATTATTCTGCTGTGGATTTCAGGGACAAGAGTCGGTTTGTTACGCTAACTTCAGTCAGCCTGCTCCAGCTGAACGCTGTTAAGCGCTGGAGAAACTCAACTGTAATGACATATCGCTCACTTAACTAGAGATATAATACGGTTCAAACCCCTTCAGTGGCATGCTACGTTTATTTTTTGCTTTGTTTTCTCTCACATGTGAACTGAGAGAGATTAATAAACCTCGCTGTTGCTTATACACTTTATATCTGACTCCCCATAGTGCAGGGGTCTCAAACACGTGGCCCGCGGGCCAATTGCGGCCCTCGTGATGATATTTTGTGGCCCCCACCTTGATATGAAAGTTTAATGTGAGTTTTTTATGAATGCCATTTTACCGTGTTGTGTGTGGAAGGTCCCTTTAATTACTTTTTTTGGTAATTGTGTGTCTTTTTTTAGTAATTTTGTGTCTTTTTAAAATAATTTTGTGTTTTTAAAATAATTTTGTGTCTTCTTAAAAATAATTTTGTGTCCTTTTCAATCATTTTATGTCTTTTTTGGTAATTCTGTTTCTTTTTAAAATAATTTTGTGTCTTTTTTGTAATTTTGTGCCTTTTTAAAAATAATTGTCTTTCTTTTTTGGTAATTCTGTGTATTTTTGGTCATTTTGTGTCTTTTTTTATCATTTTGTGTCTTTTTAAAGTACTTTAGTATTTTCTGTAATTTTGTGTCTCTTTTTTTTGGTCATTTTGTGTCCTTTTTTTATCATTTTGTGGCATTTTTAAGTAATTTAGTATTTTTTCTGTCATTTTGTGTCTGTTTTTGGTCATTTTGATTCTGCCTCCAGCGGCCCCCAGGTAATTTGAGTTTGAGACCCCTGCCATATTGCATATTTTGTCCGTTTAACGCTACCTAAACATCAGAAGACTTTGAAAAGGTAACTATTTACAAGACTACAACTAGATTCTTTTACATTTTTCCCATCAAGCTCTTATTAAAAACTTACATAATGGAGGAGACTCCTAGATTTACTAAAGACTTTCAGTTTTTAGTCTGCGACTGTAAAAATCTTTTGGTGTAAGCCCAGCATAAGAGGCATATTCGAAGGAGCAACAATAATATCCTTTTTTAAGTCCGCAACCTAAACATAAAGCATCTTTTTGGGGTACAGATGTGGTCAATGGAGGCATGTCAACACATACAAACAGAAATGATCTCTGCAATAAAAGCTCCTCCAGTTGAATCGGCACAAATAAAAGAGGTTTGAAATGTAGCTTCATTGTAAACACACCTTCCCTGACCCAGATCACCAGGGTTGAAGGAAGCTACAATATATAAGTCATAACATTGTGTTGTGCCTTTCAGAGTGGAGAACACCTTCACATTCTGTCAGAGCTGAAAGCATGTACTTGCAGTTAAATAAATCATTCTAATTCAACAGATTTCCAGATAGCAGGTGCGGAGTGAATATAAGAGAAGTCACTCATCTCCGTTTTCAACCTCCCACACACTATTTCAGGCACACATTCTTTACACAAACACAAAGTACGGCAGGCGGAAGGTGTTTTCACTCTAACAGCATGAAGCGGGTCATATCGGCCACAGTTTAAGATGCTTAAAGTTCAGGACTTTCTCTTATACCGCTCCTCCAGTAATCATTACAAAATCCCAAAGCATTCAAAAGATGATAGCTGTTGGCAGAGATAAGATCAGACAACTGCACCTTAAGAGAGGAACTTTTCAACTGGAGCTTCTCACACTGTGAGGTGAAAGTAGAGCTAAACCTATGACAGCTGAGGAGAATCTAAACCATGTAGATACACAAGGAGAGACAGAAAAACAAGCTTTTATATCTAAAGTGGCTTTTGTCTGCACACAGCTTTGATTTATTTTAGAGCAGCTCTGTAAAGTACTGCACTTTTTTTTAGGGTGGCTCTATATTATCAGCCTGCTTTTGCAAATTCACACTTTTATTATAGATATCTGACACTGCACAGGAATAAATTACATCAAAATGCATATTGCTTATCAATGACATAGAAAACCCTCACAGCATTAACCGTCTGGAGTCCAGGAAAGCACTTCTTCATGACGTCACGACGAAAAAATGGAGCAGCATTGAGCTGTCAGCTTTTCTCTAAAGTTTTGTTTTTTGTGTTGTTTATGTGTGTATTTTGTTGTGTTTTTATGTGTTTTTGTGTGTTTTTATGTGTTTTATGTTTTTTTAAATGTGTTTTTGTATGGAAAAAAATGTATTTTTTTGTAATTTTGTGTTTTTTGTGTGTTTTAATGTGTTTTTGTGTGTTTTATGTGTTTTATTTGTGTTTTTAGTCATTTTTTGTGTGTTTTTATTTTTATGTTTTTGTATGGAAGAAAATGTTTTTTGTAATTTTGTGTGTTTTAATGTGTTTTAAAGTGTTTTAATGTATGTGTTGTGTGTTTTTAGTCATTTTTGTGCTTTTTTTTAATTTTGGTGTGTTTTTATGTGTGTTTGTATAGAAAAAATGTGTTTTTCGGAATTTTGTGGGTTTTTTTTTTTGTATATGTGTTTTTTTGTATTTTTTTGTGTGTTTTTGTGTTCAAAATGTTGATCCACAGTCAAAATGAAAAAAATGATCAGGTCATATAGGTGAGGTTGTGCTGGAAAAAAGCCCGACAGCAATATTGCACTTTTTAAGTGGTTTATACAAATGTTTAGACATCAGCTCTTAAATAACACTCTTATGAACTATTGTTGTTATCATTATATTTGTCCAAACAAATGTAGATTTAGTTGTAGCAGGCATTAAAATGAACAAGAAACTGAAGAAAACAAGGGTTTAATATTTGTTTCCATGACTGTACACTGTTCCATATTTTTATAACAATGAATGCAATATGTAAACAAACTGGCATTCAAGCCAGTCAAGGCTAAAAATTCAGAAAATGATTCTTTCTTTTCTTTGTGGAGCACAATTACAATATGGTTTGTGATCAACACACATGCTGTATGCTAGCTGCCAGCACTAAAATACAGACAAAGCGACTAGCTGCTGTAGAATCAAATGCAGAGGATTTTATTGAAATCCCTCTTGTTCAAGTACAAGCTGAAATATTCAGTTTCACTGGTAAATCCATCACATTACAGAAGCTAAAGACGCTCCAGCTTCTGTTTCACAGGCACTTTAAAGATACGGTATGTGAATAAATCACATAGATAAACATTTTGCAATGTAAAAGAGTTATCTTTATCTTCATTTGTATTCACACCCTAAGTCAGTGATGGGCAACTGGAGGCCCGGGGGCCACAAACGGCCCACACCCTCACTTGAAGTGGCCCTCAGTACAACTACATGCATTTGAGCATGAAATCTTAAAAGTGCAGTGTAAAAATGCACAAAATTACTTCTTGCAATTAATGTTGGTCTGCTGCTCTTGCACTGAAAAAAAAAAGAAATCACAGTTAGTGGTTATTTTTTATTTGCAAAAACAAAAGAAATCACAGGCGTATAATACATCTAATGTGTTAAATATAGATGAGTCAGCATTTAATTCATTAGTGGGACAAAAACAACACAATAAGGGCTACATTAAATGTTTATTCATTTATTTAAATAGAAAAATCACTATAGAAAAGTTTAAAAATAAAGGCTATATTGCGAGAATAAGGACATGTGTAACATCCCTCCTGCAGTATACACAGGTAACCTCACCTAGCGGTAACCTCACCTAGCGGTAACCTCACCTAGCAGTAACCTAGTGTAACATCCCTCCTGCAGTATACACAGGTAACCTCACCTGGTGGTAACCTCACCTAGCGGTAACCTAGTGTAACATCCCTCCTGCAGTATACACAGGTAACCTCACCTATCGGTAACCTCACCTAGTGGTAACCTCACCTAGCGGTAACCTTGTGTAACATCCCTCCTGCAGTATACACAGGTAACCTCACCTGGTGGTAACCTCACCTAACTTTAACCTCACCTAGCAGTAACCTCACCTGGCAGTAACCTCACCTAGCGGTAACCTCACCTAGCTTTAACCTCACCTAGCGGTAACCTCACCTGGCAGTAACCTCACCTAGCGGTAACCTCACCTAGCTTTAACCTCACCTAGCTTTAACCTCACCTAGCGGTAACCTCACCTAGCTTTAACCTCACCTAGCGGTAACCTCACCTAGCGGTAACCTCACCTAGCTTTAACCTCACCTAGCGGTAACCTCACCTAGCTTTAACCTCACCTAGCGGTAACCTCACCTAGCTTTAACCTCACCTAGCGGTAACCTCACCTAGCTTTAACCTCACCTAGCGGTAACCTCACCTAGCGGTAACCTCACCGCTCAACCTCACAACAGAAACACAGAGCCATACCATGAAAGTCACATTGACTTCAGCTTCATAGAAGCAATGGACAATGGGGGGGTCGCCAAAGTTTACAATGGTAAAAATTTGGGTCCCTCAAGAAAAAGGTTGGGAACCACTGCTATATGTGGCCCTGTGATAGTGTCGATGAAAAATTGTGGTTGCATTTTAGTTGCCCATCCCTGGTCTAAGTACTAGAAAAGTTTAATAAGTATAAAGGTCTGCATGCACCCTGCTGTGAGCAGACCAGTCATTTGGACAAAATGACTGTCCATTACAGATAATGTTCCTTTTATGAGTCAGGGACACGTTGTTTGATGATAAGAGCTACACTGGCTAACTCTGTGTATTATTGCTAATTACATTTCATTTGTCTTTGTCGTGATCATGGCTAAATGTGAGATGACTAACACACACACAGACAGACAGACAGACAGACACAGCAGCAGCTCTGCCCCCTCGTCGTTTTCCCAACTCCTCTCTGACGTGCACTGCATCTGTCACAGGGCAAACTTTGTATTAGTTTTGAATTATCTCCTTATTCTCCAAAATGTATGATATGAGTGAGGGCAGCAGATATAGAGACACAGAGGGAGACATGATGTCCAGCAGACTTTGTGATGTGGTGCCAAGGGAAAATAGAATTAATATCGTGCCAGCAATCTTGTTAAAACTCCCACCCTAGCCCCACCCACAACACAACCACACACACATACACACACACACACACACACACACACACACACACACACACACACACACACACACACAGGCCCTTGCCAAGCAATCCTATTAAACAATGAGTGTGGCATTTAATCTCTTAACAAGGGGGGGACCTGCAGACAGACAGGAAAACAGAGGGACAGACAGCAGTATTTGCTCTTTCTCTCCCTCCCTCTCTTTCTGTTTAGCCTCCACCCTTCATAAAGCATCCTTACGTGCTGTCGTTTTTGCGCCGCAGCTCCTCATTATCGCCTCGCTTTATTCAAGGTGCATGATAGCGATAATTCATAACAATGCTTCAGTAAGGTAATGCGCAGTAGGCGCAGCATCCTGCCTGTCCCTTGTATTGTGTAATGAACGGATCTACAGGGAACATTTAAATGATATCTGTTAAAAGCTCAAATAATCCTGTGGAGAGAGCCTGTAAGGTATCTGGGTCCTAATAAACAGTCTCGTCAGTGAGTCACATGCCGCCAACACACATAGAGAACCACTAGCATGTAGCATGTACACCCACCACCAGTCTATCAGCCTAATTACCACTGGCTTCATAGTGAGACAGATCCACTTCATCAGCT
Source organism: Centropristis striata (assembly GCF_030273125.1). Taxonomy (NCBI): domain Eukaryota; kingdom Metazoa; phylum Chordata; class Actinopteri; order Perciformes; family Serranidae; genus Centropristis; species Centropristis striata. The sequence goes on along the minus strand of NC_081517.1, from coordinate 6,526,176 downwards.
GAATATCCACCATACCAAAGTTACCACTACAGCACAGTATGCACAGATACAGTATAACATGTATGAATCAGACTGTATATATATATATATATATATATATATATATATATATATATACACACACACACACACAAAACACAAAAAACACAACACAATGAAAAAACACAAAAAAGATTACATTAAAAATGCCAAATGCACACTGCAGAATTTGAAAAAAAAAAAAAAATATATATATATATATACAAAAAATACAAAAAACACACTCGAAAAAACACACAACACACATAAAACACACAAAAAATGACTAAAAACACACATAAAAACAGACAAAAACACATTAAAACACAAAATAAAAAACACATAAAAAAACACAAAAATATTACATTAAACATGCTGAATGCCTGAATTCACATTGCAGAATTCGAAAATATCTGCCTATATATATTGCACAGTACCCCTATTTCTGACAGTGTTGCCATCCCTACAATGTGGGTCTAAAATTGAAATTTATAAAGTGAAAGAAGAAACCTGAAGGCCAGCTTTAGTGCAGACCAGTGTGCTTTCACCTCCACCTTCATATCTTTAGATATAGAGCTCTAAGTATATAAACTATGTGACCACACTGAAGGATAAATCTCTTTGTCTGGGCCTCCATAAATTCCTGTATTGCTTTTTAGCTACCATTTCAGGAGTGTGCTCCAGTACTTTATTAAAGCCTCTGCATTCAAACTTCCACAGACCCTTTTCTTGTAACTCAGAACCATCATCAGAATCACAAAAACGTCTTAATCTTAAAATATGACTGTATGGCCAAAGTCTGCCAACATCCAATAAAGAAAACTATTTCAGATAATATAACTTGAGCTACAGTTTATGGGTTCCTTTTTAGATTCAAATAAGTTGAACTCCAGCAAAATCACTTGAGTTACTGTTTGATATAAAAGGTGTTTCATTTACAGCCTCTGCTCCATTATGTTAACACCAAGATGCAATTGAGTTCTAATAGCATTATAGCCTTATAGTTGCAATGGCCTGGAGTCCAATCAAGTGTTAATGTTTTTGTGACTCTCTTTATTCACAATAGGCCAGTAGTCACATTCATGTAGTACAATGTCCAAATTGTATCTCTCAGTGAGCTGCTTTAAGGTTTGAAGTCTGCAGTAGAAAATAATGATTAAAATTTTTGATTAACGCCAAGTTAACCCTTTGGAGTTTGTGACCCCTTTTCATTCTGCCTGTATAAACCACTAAAAAATCTTTACTATGACATGTTGGTATCATTGTTTTCAGTACAACCTCACCTATATGACCTGATTATTTTTTTCATTTTCACTTACTGGACCAACATTTTGAGCACAAAAAACACAAAAAAATACAAAAAAACACAGAAAACACACATAAAAACACACAAAAACACAAAAAATACAAAAAACACACATAAAAACACACACAAAACACACAAAAAAACAAAAAACAAACAAAAATACAAAAAACACACGCATAAAACACATAAAAACAAAAAAAAACACATAAAAACACACACAAAAAAACATATTTTTTCCATTAAAAAAACACACACAAAATGACAAAAAACACACACAAAAACACACCAAAATATTTTTTTTCTACAAAAAACACATAAAAACACAAAAAGACACAAAGAAATTACAAAGAACACAGATTAAAACACAGCAATTACAAAAAACAGTAAACACAAAAGATTGCTTTAAAAATGCTGAATGCACACTGCAAAACTAGAAAAATCTCTGCAAACAAAGTAAAATCATGTTACTACACTTGGTCGAGGTGTTTTTGACTTTGCTGAAAAAGGGTTGATGCATTAAATTGGACATGGAAACTTTCCAGAGGATTAAAGTAACGCAAGACAAATGGATGTCCTGCATTATTTTTTTTCTAAGTAAATACACATACATATTATCAGCAAAATTTTAACCAAACTATTGAAAAGTAAACTCACACACTATACAGAATAGCCCCTTTTATAATATTATGATAATATATGTGTTATACTCGTGGGTTAATATGACTAATTCAGACACACAAATCTGAAAACGTACCTGTTCAGACTGCTCTTTGGCCCATTAAAACAAATTAAAAGAATAAAACTTAAATAAGCACCTCTGTCTACTATTGTCTCTAATTGAAGCACATGAAGTAAAACAGTTAATTTGATGAAGTGATCTTCTTGGATGGTTCGGGCTCTTTTTGCTGTTTTTGCCACATGGTCGATTGTACTTTTGGATAAAAGCCTCAGCTAATTAAATGTAAGGTAAATGTATGTAGCAGTCTAATGCTGCAGCTGGTCACGATGGAGTACATTTTGCATTAATTTGAAAAAATTACATTACTGTATGTTTGTTTAAAATATATTGAATCATAATGTATTAACATGTGTTTTGCAAGTAAAATCGTATTCTGCAAAATATGTAATAGCAAGCTCTTAAATGATATAGTGAGTAAAAAAGTAAATTTCAAAAAAGTAAATGACCAGTTCTACTGGTTACCAGTACTATTATGCATTAAGAGTACTGTAACTTTTAGTTTTTAGGTACATTTTGATGCATTTTGAAACATATAATGATATTTTATGCTTGGTAAAGGTCACAGATATAATTAGTTGCAATAGCAACAAACACAAAAACTACAAAAAACACACATTAAACACACAAAAAATACAAAAAACACACATAAAAAACATAAAAACACACACAAAACACACAAAATTACAAAAAACACACATATAACACACTAAAACACACAAAAAATACAAAAAACACACATAAAAAAACATAAAAACATGCACAAAACACACAAAATTACAAAAAACACACAAAAACAAACAAAAAATACAAAACACACACACATAAAACACATAAAAACACACAAAATTATAAAAAAAAGTAAATGACCAGTTCTACTGGTTACCAGTACTATTATGCATTAAGAGTACTGTAACTTTTAGTTTTTAGGTACATTTTGATGCATTTTGAAACATGTAATGATATTTTATGCTTGGTAAAAGTCACAGATATAATTAGTTGCAATAGCAACTGGGCAAGTAAAGCAGCCTACACATCCCGTTCTCCTACAAGTTGCTCCAACTTCTTTTCTTCTTTAGTATCCTCAAGTACACTGAGGCCCACAGGGAGGTTTAATCCCCCAGCATGTCCCAGGTCTCTCCCAGGGTCTCCTCCTAGTCAGTCATGGACAGAAAATGTCCACAGGGAGTGACCAAGAGACATCTGTATCGTCCACACCTTCCCCTGGCTCTTCATAGTGCAAAAGAACAAAAGAACAATGGCTAATCCTCCCAGTGTCCTTCCTTCATCATGTAAAGCAGGGGTCTCAAACTCAAAATATCTGGGGGCCGCTGGAGGCAGTATCAAAATGACCAAAAAAAAGACACAAAATTACAAAAACGGACACAAAATGACCAAAAAAAGACACAATATTACTAACAAAAGACACAATTACCATAAAAAGACACATAATTACCAAAAAAGACACACAATTATTAAAAAAAAGGACACAATTATTAAAAAAGACACAAAATTATTTAAAAAAGACACAGAATTACCAAAAAAGACACAAAATGACCAAACAATACACAAAATTACTAAAAAAGACACAAAATTATTTAAAAAAGACACAAAATTATTTAAAAAAGACACAAAATTACCAAAAAAAAAGTAATAAAAGGGACCTTCCACACCAACCTGGTCTCACAGGAATCCGTGAAATTGTCCTGACTGCCGGGACCTTGAAAGTCACGTGACTTGAACACAAACCAATAGGAAAAAATACCAGGTTGGTATATGACTGTCATTAACTTGCATTGTAGCGAAATCTGTGTCAGTTTCACTGAAATTTGAGAGATTCCGTGGCTATTTCACGGATTCCTGTGAGACCAGGTTGTCCACACACAAGACGGTAAAGTGCCATTCATATAAAACCCACATTAAACTTTCATATCAAGGTGGGGGCCACAAAATAAAGTCACGAGGGCTGCAATTGGCCCGCGGGCTGCAAGTTTGAGACCCATGATGTAAAGTGAGACCTTAATTGCACCTTAACCCTACAGAAAAATCCTGCAGAAGAAGTTAGAACCGGTCAAACTATCATGGCTTTACAAAGAAAAGTCTAAAGTTGCAGGAAGAAACCAAAACACACAAATGCTGTACACAAACTTGCACAAAATCCTTAAAGAGAAAAGAAGAGGAGGAACGAGTCATAAGGAGGTAAAAGAAAACACTTTGCAGCCCAAAAGGCCTCAGAGATCAATAAAAACTGCTGATGTCTTTACACAAGGTTAGACAGATATACAAGAGGCTTGTGTGTCCCTCACATTCAATCCTCATCATCTCTCTCTCTCACACACACACACACACACACACACACACACACACTCTCACACACACATACAGTCAGAAGTGATGAAGGCTCGGGTGATGTAAGTGTGCTGAAACTGAGCATGAAGGTCAGAGGGATGCAGGGAGAACCAGGCCTGCATTACTGAAGTGACAGAAGAAAAATCTCATTCTCCTTCTTTCTTTCTTCCCAAAACATACACACACAAAAATGCAGAAAAAAAAACGTACACAAGCATCCTTGCACACAAATACACGCACCCACACACACACACACACACACACACACACACACACACACACACACACACACACTCTGTATGTCTGATGGATGCTGTTTGAGTTGGAGTGGAAGTATCCTGTTGTTTTCTACTAAGCACTTTCTGTTCAGCGCTCATTGCCAAGAGTAATGGTCAGTGAAGAGCCCCACTGCTCTGTGAGTGTGTTTGTGTGTGTGTGTGTGTGTGTGTGATAGAGAGGGGCAGACTTCTTGATTCCAGAATCTTTGTTGTATTTTCACACAGGCTTCACACTCTAACTGGATTCGTTATGCTTGACCACTCATCCCTGCGGCTCCACACACTAAGAATTTGCATGTATGTGCTCAGCCGAAGAGGGTTTGCCCACTCGACCGTGTGGCAGCCGGCCCAATGTAAAGCCTGCGTTGCCACTTCACCCACCAGGTCTCGAGTGACTCGTAGGCTGCTGCTGGCTGGAGCTGGTTACATCCAACTGTGTTCTCATCACTCGGCTCATCATGCAGGACCATCATCTAGAGATCTAAGGAGGTGGTCATAGTACTTTTTTTTTTTGGGTTTGGGCCTTTGAGTTCCATTCAAGGAAACTCTCCAGTAAGCACCAATGCTGTTTTTGACATCAGTGTGTTTCAAACATAGACTGGATATAAATAATGGACGTAGTCACCGTGACGTCACCCATTGGTTTGTGGCCCGTTGGAAGCATCGAGTTCATTGTTACGCTCGTCGCCATCTTGTTTCCGATACAGGAAGCAGACCATATTTGGACTGTGGAGGAGGAGAGGGGTCTGATCACTGACTACAGCCTCTCTACACCTCAACCTGACTGAGAGAAGCTGCTGCTAATTCATGTTAGCATTAACTGGAGCATTAACTGGGATGTTAGTTTTGGCTAGCAAAAAAACAAAAACAAAATGTACGTTAGTGACCTCAGAAAACTGAGCAGCGACTCCTTGGAGTGTCTGTTAGTCCAACCAAACGCTGAACAAGACATTTTTACTGAACAAAACATTCAAATAAACTGTCATTAAGTGAAAATACAGTGAAAGGGTCAAAGTTATGAAACCAATTTGCTAAACATCCTCTTTTCTATCTATATAATGTTACATATAACTTTATTGACACGTTGCCGTGGATACGCATTGCTCTGCTTCTCTCCTGATGACGGCTCGCCTTGTTAGTGACCTGTCAATCAAAGGTAGCCACGCCCAAAACATATGGTTCTTTATCTTCTATTTTCTTCTAAATGGGGCCATTATTAGAACTATTGATATCAAATTGTCTTGAAGATTTTTTACTAGTGATTGAGACCATAGTGTTGTCCTAAAAAAACTTCTAACGTAATAAATCAAATGAGAGGTTTTCTCATTTTGCATTGAAATGAATGGACAGAAATCTTTCTTCAGCCAAACTTAGCGCCCCCTGCTGGAATTTTTGGTAGAATGCAGCTTAAGGCACTTCCTGGTTTGCCTCCCTGCTCAGACCAGGAGGTTGCCGCCTGGTTTCAAATCTCTATTAACCCTTCTAATGCACAACATGGGTCAAAAATGACTCATTCATCCAAATTTGATTTAAAATTAAATGACCTAATACTATAATAATAGTCATTTGTTTCAAAGGGATCAAACACTCATATATTTAATATATTTAACATGTTTATGTATAATTTTGTCACACATACAGTGCATCTGGAAGGTTTTCACAGCACTTCACTTTTTTCACATTTTGTTATGTTACAGCCTTAATCCAAAATTGATTAAATTCATTTTTTACTTAAAGTTAAACACACAATACTTCATGCATTAGAAGCGTAGTGATACAAAATGGGATTTTATTCAAGAAGTAAGAAAGAAGTAAGAAATTAAAACAAAAAATGAGGATGTATGATGATCAAAAACAAGTTGATTTAGGAAAACCTGGAATACTGAATGATGAAATTAATTTCTTGCAAAGATATATAAAATAAAAACTCAGTCGGGTCACTTTAGAGCCATGTTGTGCATCAAAGGGTAAACAGAATTCTGCATATAAATGCATAATCTGGAAGCAACAAGGCTAGATTTTGGCACCTGAAGCATTCTGGTTTGTAGCCTGTTTATAGTCCAACGAGCATTGTCCAATCATGTCTGAGCAGTAACCTTAGTAACTTGCAGGTAAACAGTGGAGTGCAAGAGGCCAAACACATTTACCAAAATCCAATCTCAGAAACCATCAGCTTCTGTCTGATGACAAAGTAGCTTTAATTTGCTCTTTGTAATTTATTCATGCATTCGTATTCAGGCTGCACGATTTGGAAAAAATATGTAATTTCAATTATTTTGACTGATCTTGAATTTAAAATCTGAGTCACGATACTGGAAGGAATGTACATTTTTTGCATGATTAGTTTCATTCGATCATGGTGTGATTATTTTGCAAGGACATCTTGGTAACACCACAATATTTAATTCAGAATGGTATTTTGACACATTTGCCTTTGACAAATATTGCACCTTCCAGTGATTTGGATAATGCACTAGTACATAATGCAGTTTTGATAAAACTTTGATTAATTAAACCCTAAATCCTGTGCAGATATGTTCATAGGGATGAGCTGAAATAACGTTTGGATGTAAATCGCCTGCAAAAAGGTCATGATGAAGTAGTTAATCAGAAGATAAACAATGATGCCCAGATATCCATTATAAGGATATGCACTGGCTACTAGTGATTCTGTGTATTTTCAGTCATTTTGTGTCTTTTGGGTATTTTGTGTCTTTTTTTGTAATTTTGTGTCTTTTTTTTTTGGTCATTTTGATACTGCCTCCAGTGAAAAGTGTTTTTTACAAAAAAAGATACAGAATTACCCAAAAAATATTTTTGTTGGGGTTTTTTTTGCAACCTGCAGGTCCTGCATTTATTTAATAATTTGACCTGCTCCATCCGGCCCCGCCGCTATTAAATCCACGTCTTGTGGCTCTCATGCTTGTACATTATTATTGTATATTATCACAGGAATTGCACTTCCAGTAGCCAACTGACTGCTGCTGTCATCTACTGCACTAACTACCTCACAGAAATTGTCCCAAACATGACATTTAGCAGCTTGGCCTTCTATTCTTTTAATTCTGTATTCTGTAATCTTTCCCTCACTTCTTCTTCCATCTTCGCCGCTTCTTTCATTCTGTTTTTTTGTAGCGGCTGATTGGCGCTTTTGTGAAGTCAGGTCACAGGTGGATTTACCCAACAGTGGTCCTTTCTCATGTTCCTTATTTTATGTCTCCTCCCTCCTCTCTCCTCGCTCGTTTCCTTGCGTCTCTCCATGGAAGGAAACAACGCAAGTGAGGGAAACGAGGATGCATATAAGAGAACTGAGAAAGGACCGGTTGTTGTTAAGAAGTAGGCTATATTGGACATATTTAATCCTTAATGACCCGCCCCACCCGCCCCGCCAATAAAGTGAACATTTCTTGACCCAACCCAACCCGACTCGCGGGTAATTAAAACATTTGCTCACTTTTCTGGCCATAACTCCACAGCATATGTGGCTACAATTGAGTCTAATTGAGCTGCTGGAGACAGTATCAAAATGACCAAAAAAAGACACAAAATTACTAAAGAAAGACACGAAATGACAGAAAAAAGACACAAAATTACTAAAGAAAGACAAGAAATGACAGAAAAAAGACACAAAATGACTGAAAAAACACTAAATTACTTTAAAAAGAAACAAAATGACAAAAAAGACACTAAGTTACTTTAAAAAGAAACAAAATGACAAAAAAGACACAAAATTATTAAAAAAAGACACAAAATGACAGAAAAAAACAAATTACTTAAATTACTTACAAAATGATAAAGAAATACACAAAATTACTAAAAAAAGACACAAAATTACTAAAAAAAGACACAAAATTACCCAAAAAAAGTAAAAGGGAACTTCCACACACAACACGTTAAAGTGCCATTCATATAAAACTCACATTAAAATTTCATATCAAGGGGGGGCCACAAAATATCATCACGAGGGCCGCAAGTTTGAGACCCATGATCTAGACAGTCTCTGGTAGAAACTGCGTTGGCTGCTTGGCAGAAATATACAGATGTGAAGCTGTAATTCTAGTCTATTCGTGTAGCTTTAAACAGGTTAACAATACAAGAAAAAAAAGGTTTACATAGGAAATAACATTGACGCTATCATTTACCATTTGTTTTTATTGAATAAAGCATTACATTATACATTTCATACCTTGTACCTCGTACCTGAAGTGTTTCATGTGTGTTACACTTTGCATTAGTTTATGTAGAACATGTAATAAGCCAAAGACACACTTTGTTTTTATCCTTGTGGTATCCAAAATGGTATCGAGTATCGACTATTTTCCTGAGTATCGGCATCGAGTTGAAAATTTTAGTATGGTGACAACCCTAGTGCCACGCCCCATCAAACACAGTGATGATGGCACACGAGTCAGCAGAGAGCTGCTTCTTCCAGCACAGCGAGAGGTGCAGCGTAGCTACTGTAGGTCTGAAAGGTTTAGCAGCATCTTAAAGACACAAGCTGAACCTCCCACAGAGAGGCCTAGTCAGCCCTTCACCCAGCCTGCTCGGCTTCACAGCAAACTGACATCAAGCAGCCCCTGTAGAGCTGAACACAGGACAAGAGAGAGACATAAACATGGCACGGGACAGCCACTCTGACACACAGGAGCCACACCTTACTGTAGCCGAGAGACAGGCAGGAGCAGCCCCCTGTCTGTGTGAGTGTGTGTGTGTGTGTACGTATGCGAGTGTGTAAGTATGCGTCTTTGTGTGTGTCTTGTTTACAGAGCTTTTCTGTCATATGTCTTCATCTCCTCTTTCTATCCCCTCACTGTTCTTCAGCTCTGTGGCTAAGCCAGCATGAGGCAGAGACACACTGTGCAGGTTTCATCCCTTAGCTTAGAGGTGAGTGTTTATGTTCCTGTGAGAGAGAGAGAGAGTGTGTGTGTGTGTGTGTGTGTGTTTGTGTGTGTGTGTGTGTGAGAGAGAGAGAGAGAAGGGTTTGCTTGTGTACGTGCATCTCTGAAACAGAATGCTTTGCCCTCAAAAATGTATGTTTCCTCTCTGAAATTGTGGCATTTGTGGCCCTAAATTTGCTCTTATTCGCCCTGTGTGTTTGTGTGTGTGTGTGTGTGTGTGTGTGTGTTCTTGTACTTCCTACAAAGTGAGGACATTTCAGCCAGTCCTCATTTCTTTAAAAAAAAAAATCACCTTAAGATCTTTCTTTTTAGACAGGCATATGAATGACCACCATGCATTGCACATATTATTTTATCATTTTTTTTTTTTTTTTATGTTTCATTGTGTTTTAATTGTGTTTTAACAGTGTTTTAATTGTCTTATGTCCCCCTATATTTCTTTTTATTTTCTGTAAAGCACTTTGTGATTTTATCTGTGAAAAGTGCTGTATAAATAAACTTCTTTAAAGTCGTCCTCACTTCTTTAAAGGCTTTTTTGAGATTTTAGACTTTGTTTAAGGGTTAAAGGTTACATTAGGTTTATGTAAAGGTAACCATGTGTTAGGGTTAGGGTAAGGGGCTAGGGAACAAGGGTATTATAGTTAACGAAACGAAATAAGGAAAACTAGAATTGAAAAAACAGACTAAAACTAACACTAAAGCTAATAAAAACTAAACTAAAACTGTATTTTATGTATTTTATTAAAAAAAAAATACTAAACTAAAACTAGCAAATCACTCTAAAAACTAATTAAAACTAATTGGATTTTAAAACAAAAATTGATAATGAAATTAAAACTAACAAAAGATTCAAAACTATTATAACCTTGCTAAGGAATTCACTATTCCAATGAGGGTTCTCACAAAGATAGTAGTGCAAGAATGTGTGTGTGTGTGTGTGTGTGTGTGTGTTTGTACGTCCTACATAGTGAGGACCAGAACACGTTTTTAACCAACAGAGTGAGGACATTTTTGCAAAGTGAGGACATTTTGGCCGGTCCTCACTTCTTTAAAGGCTTTTTTGAGATTTCAGACTTTGTTTTAAGGGTTAAAGGTTACATGATGATGATAATTAACTGAAACTGTATTGTGTGGTTACAAAACTAACTAAAATTTTAGTGAAAATGTCCTTCATTTTCGTCTTTGTCAACTTTTTTCATACATAATGAAGATGGATAAGACAAAGGAAATAAAGGCAAAATTTACTGTGACCTCTTTTAATCTCCCACCCAACAAATACCCCATTACAAAAAACTAAAACTAATAAAAACTAAACTAAAACTAGCAAACTCACTCTAAAGACTCATTAAAACTAACTGAATTTAAAAACAAAAATTCACAACAAAATTAAAACTAAAACTAATGAAAAATTCAAAACTATTATAACCTTTCAAGGGAATTCACTGTTCCAATGAGGGCCCTCACAAAGATAGAAGTACAAGAGTGTGTGTGTGTGTGTGTGTGTGTGTGTTTACCTCTGCAGTCTGATCCCGGGCTTATACTCTAGTGAGTGGCAGCCACCACCATTCAGAAGCTCTCTCCTTGGGGCATAATGCATGGCAAAAACAGGCTTAGGGGCACATCAATTCCACAGGCTTAACCGAACGACGGGTGGTGCGTGTGTGAGTGTGTGTATGTGTGCTGTCTACACATGCATTTTTCTTATAGTGCTCCTGTTTCGAGACAAAGAGCGACACCGGAGGGGGGGGGAGCCTTTGTCACATGTTAAATGCTGTCATAATGAATGTATTGAACCAAATGTCAAATAAAAGCAGGAGGATTTAAGGGGATTCAAGCCTTTATTAAACGTTCATATTGTTTCCCTACATCTGACAACCGAGACTAAGTGTTAATACAAATGGATTTTCATATCCCCAAATAAATATCACATAGTCATGAATAAACGTGATAATGATATCAGATGGAATGTGTTTGTGTCTCCTCAGACGAATCCTTTGACAGCCGTTATTAAAAGATAGTTTAGACTGCTCAAAGATGAGGGATTGTTCTGTCCTTTGTACATTCCTTCTGTTCCATTAGCGTAAGCAGCACATGAGGAATATAGTATTGATATTTAAGACTTGCTGTTCACATTAGGGAGAAAAATGAAACGGCATTTGAGAGGCCTCTGTTTGTTTTCTGATTTTCCGAAAGCCTTTTTAATGTCTTGCAAAAAAAAAGAAAAACGCTGCCTGTGGAGACTTTGCAAACGAAGAAAAACAAGCAAGCGAACAAAATGCCAAAGCATCATAAGAGTGTTTTGTAGCATTTCACCTTTTATGCTGCTCATCTCCAGTGTGCGACTGAATCGCTCACATTCATTCCAGGCCAAATGTATATATTTCCCCACTATCTCGCAGCTAAATCACATATTACATGCAATGAGATTAGCTCCCCTAACTCAGTCTCACGGAATCTAAATCCCACAAAGCATTCATTTTGAAGAACATCGTCATTATTTCATTTTCCCCGGCAAGTGAACAACACAATTTCGTTTGATTACAAGCCTTGCACTCATGCATTATAAACGACCGAATCATTTCATTACATTTTAAGTCATTGCAAGCTTGCTAAATCAGTATTCATAAGTCCATATTTCTTGTTTGATGATAATTTCTCATTTCGCCAGATTAAACAGCATATTTTGGATAAAGGGCCCCATAAAGCATTCAGAGTGACTGGCAGAGGAGAAAAGAAAAAGGAGAAAGAGAGAGAGAGAGATTGGGGCAGGGGGGAATAACTCATGAAGGGTATCTTAACCCTTAACCCTTTGATGCACAACATGGGTCCAAAGTGACCCGATATGTATGGGTTTTTATTTTCTATATCTTTGCAATAAATTATTTTCATCATTCAGTATTCCAGGTTTTCCTCAATTAGTTTGTTTTTGATCATCATACATCCTAATTTTATGTTTTCCTTCATTATTTTTTTAATAAAATCCCTTTTTGTGTCACTACTCTTCTAATGCACAACATATCCATTTTTTAGCTAAGTAGCTTGGCTAAGCTAACTACTTAGCTATCTTCTTGGCTAAGTATTTAGCTAAGTATCTTGCTAAGCTAACTACTTAGCTAACTTCCTGGCTAAGTAGCTTGCTAAGCTAACTACTTAGCTAATTTCTTGGCTAAGTAGTTAGCTGAGCAAGCTACTAAGCTAAGTAGTTAGCTTTGTAATAATACAAAAAAAAAGGCAAAATGGACATTTTTGGCCGTTTTTGAATACTTTTGATTTTGCCCTTCATGTACCACATAAAAAATGCTTACTAAATCCATATTTGGTATCCATTTTTTCTTCACCTATATGATCTGGCAAGTGTTTTTGGATTTAACCTACTTTATCAAAATATTGAGCCCAAAAATACACAAAAATCATGAAATCGGAGTTGAGAAATTATACTATTTACTACAATAAAAGCCACAAATATGCTCAATGAACTGTTTTGGAACTTGAAAATGTAAACATAGAATGCATATCTATCCATCCATCCATTCTCACCCGCTTATCCGCGGGGGCAGCAGGGCATTCCAGGCGTCCCTCTCCCCAGACACAAGTCATTATTCAACGGTCTACTAAAAATACATGTGAATCCATGCGATTAATTTCGATTAATTAATGACAAAGCCTCTAATTAATTAGATACATTTTTGTTATCGAATCCAGGCCCTAGTTTTTTTGTTAAATTTCAAGTGATCTGATCAGGATGGCATGATTATAGACCCCAGAGGGTTAAGATATTTGGTTTGGTTTTATTGTGAACTCATTCTTTTGGTCCTCCGGAAATTTAATTACACACAGGACAGCACTTGCCTGAATGTGTGTGTGTGTGTGTGTTGTCTGGGAATCAGGAACTGGATTGTTTGTGTGTGTGTGTGTGTGTGTGTGTGAACCGAGTGCTCCTCCCTGAGCATCCAGCGAGCAGACACCAGACAGAGCTCTGTCCAAAATGGCAGCGAGAATGTCGGCTCCCTGCGAACGATCAAAGAGCTCCATGGCTCTGTGCTCCAACCACCAAGGGATTTACTGTCCCCATGATGAGCGGGGAGAGAAAATTAAGAGGACGGGCTGGAGACAAGAAAGGGGGTGAGATGGAAGAGAAAGAGGGAAAGCAACAGACAAGGGCTATCCAGAAATGAAAGGAGAAGCGAAGGAGGAGGAGGAAGAAGAAGGGGAAACTGAAAGCAGAATGGCTAAGCATGGCTGAAAGGAAGCGAGGGTGCAAGAATGAGAGATGAGAAACAGATGGAGAAAAAAGGGACCGAGGGAGACAGAGATGAAGAGGAAAAGGGGGCAGAGAGGAAGAAGAGGAAGGCACCATTAGAGTGAAAATGAATAGAGAACTAAAAACCTCAGGGCCAAAAGCTTCTTAGAAGCTGAAGAGATGACTGCAGCTATCGCATTGCCCCTCATCTTTCCTCTCCATGTTGCTCCCCTGTTCCAACAATACACAGAGAGCAGAGTTGGATCTCCGTCGGGGAGACAGCAGAGAAGTGGGCCAAACAGGAGAGGTAGCTGAAGACCTGAGGCTTCAAAGAGTTCAGGGATGTTTTAATCCTTTTCTCTTTGTCTACCCATCTCTTTTCCCCCTGCTGCTCTTTCCTTTCTACTCCCCACAGGCCCATCCTTCTATTGTCTCTCCTCAATACTTCCCTGCCACCTTTCATCTCTCTGCATTTGATTTATTATCAAAACCCTAATCAATAAGCAATGGCAACAAAAAATTATGTAGTACGCTGAAAACAGTGTAACATAAAGTTGTTCATTCAAACTAATAACTGCCATTTAAAAGAGGATAAAATTATTGATTTGATTGTAAAACTCATTCTTTTTGCATGTAAAGGAACCTAGTCTCACAGGAATCTGTGAAATAGCCACGGATTCGCTTAACTCAAAATCCGTGGAATAGCCACGGAATCACTCAAATTTCCGTGAAACTGACACGTATTTCGATACAATGCAAGTTAATGACTATAATAATTTTTTCCGATTGGTTTGTTCCAAGTCACGTGACTTTCAAGGTCCCGGCGGTCAGAACAAAAAACATGGCGGACAGTTCTCTCATTTTTAATGAAAAAGTCAATATTTTGACTTAGTTTCTGCATAAAAATGGATTTTGATCACATTTCTTGCGAGAAATATGTTTTATTTTCTAAATATTCACTCAGTGAATGTACATAATCACTTTGTATGTTGGAACAGCCACGGGATATGACTGTCATTAACTTGCATTGTAACGAAATCCGTATCAGTTTCACGGAAATTTGAGTGATTCCGTGGCTATTTCACGGATTCCTGTGAGACCATGTTGATTTAAAGACATCAAGTTTGATTTATACTGAACTAAATATACGTCCTAAGGACCCAAAACAAAGATTTTGATTTTTCTCAAGTTTTTTTTTTCTTCTTCATGACCTGCAGGTAATATTTTTAGTTTGAGTCGAAAGCACTGTGTATGTAATGTGTTGCATATGGTTCATATGTTAAAGATTATAGTTTATAAGGTGGGAAACAAAAATCAGTTAAGTGATGAATATGAAAAATATAGTGAAAAATATAGTTTAGGTATATGTAAATAAATTAACTGGTGTCAATGCAAACATTAATTCAGTTAAAAGTGAATATATTAGGTTGGTTCAATTTAAATGTATTAGTTTGGTTCAATAACTAAAATGTTAAGAAAATAATTTGGATCAAGGCAAAGAATTAAGGTTGACTCAAGTTCAGTGTTATTGTTTACATCAACATAAAAAAAATCAATCAATCAATTTTACTTTGAGCAAGGTTATACTTTTTTTCAGTGTAGCAGAGTTAACTTTTCACATTGTGCTGAGATAGAGCGTCAGTCCATCCTAAATCGTATTACGAACTGTCGTTACCAAAGAATTAAAGGACAAAAACAAGTTTGTGTGAGACAAGAGGTTGTGAGAGGTTGTGTAGTTGTCTCTCTTTATGGCTGTATGAATCTGCTTCCCATTCAAAAGGAATTTAATGTGGAGAAATGGAGAAAATGTTAAGTACCTCTCTCATCCAGTGCCGGTTTAAGACTTGGCTTCTTTACTCAACCCTCGACTGGTTTTTAGATAAGAGCCAGCTACTTGTCCACATCTCCCCTTCTTCCTCGTCCAAGGATTCAAATTCAAAGGGTGGCCACTAAATGTGGAAGAGTTCTAGCATGGATTACAGAAAGATCAGTAGATGGCAGATGAAAGTTGTCTGAAAGCAAATCGCTCTTGGATCCTTATGCCAACCTTTGCCAAACCGAAGCGATGTGTTTAGAATCTCTGTGTTTTCCAGGTGTGTTTGAGGAATGGGCAACTAAGGGCCCTTTCACACCTATCTGGTTTGTGCAGACTTTTAGACTTTTTACTTTGATCAGAACCAAAATTATGGGTGTAAAGACCATTCAGCTGAACCATGGTCTGAAAAAAGAGATAATCTCGTCCCGAATCAACTTTGAACCATGGTTCAGAGCATACAGCTGTCGGCAATTGGGGCAGAAAGGAATTTAGTATTAGTTGTCAAGTAGTAGTACATGTACAGTTGTTAAGTAGTAGTACATGTACAGTGTAGGCTTCAATTTGTCCTTGAACAGACACTGCAGCTTCTGAAGACCCAAGTAAAGTTTCCATGTCTTGCTTCTCAACTGAACGGTGAGAACCCCTTGTGGGCCAATCCACCTTTACCTAACCACAATCAGACACGAGATGGATAAAAAAAGGACAGTATAGCCAGAAGAACATAAGTAGTTCTTCAGTGAACTTCCATAACTACAATGCGAAGCAAAAATCAATCATCAGATCAAATGTATATAGAGACTGTATCCCAAATAGGACACATCCGCAATGCCACTTTCCGGTGATTTTGAATAAGACCCAGCACCAGTGTAGGTATAACTGATTCATACATATTTAACAATCTACGTGTGATATTTCATTAATGTACATGGAGATTTACATGTCTAATTACAATATGAAAGTAAAGCCTGATTTCCACCGGGTGCGTTACGGCCGCGGAACGGCTGCGCCGCGGTCGCCGTTGCTGATCGCTGCCACTCTAATCAATGAGAGCATTTCCACCGGGTGCGCCGCGGAACGTCTCAGCCGCGGCTCTCCGCTCCGCTGCACGAGAATTAGGTAGCATTTCTATTTTTCTCCATGAGCCGCTGTTAAACCTTGTAAATCTCAACAGAGCAGATCGCACCAGACAGGAAGTCCGACTCAGAATCAATGTAATACACATCCGCCCCCTTTCAAAATAAAACACAATAAGCAGTTCATGCAGCCTAAAACTACTTCACACATCAACATTACGTTATGACCGAGGCACTAGATCAGCATTCAATCAATCAATCAATCAATCAATCAAAGGGTCTCAGAGGATCTGCGACACGGACTACAAGAGACTGATTGTTGAAGTGGAACAGCATACAATCATTTATGACACATTCTTTTTATAAGGATAGATGGTCAGATCAACAGATCTTATCACAGGATCTCCCGTATGTTCAGGATTATCGCTTGTTCTCAATCTCTCGCTATGCTGCTGTTCAGCGGCCGTAACGTGCCTGGTGTGAATTGATGCCGGGCAGAAGACGGAGCAAAACTGCGGCAGAGCCGTTCTGTGGCCGTAACGCGCCCGGTGGAAATCCCCAGTTACTCTGATGAGAGAAAGCAGTAGGAACGCTTGGGCGACAATCTTAAAAGTGCATCTGTATTTATACTGTATTTTTTAGTGAAGGACAGAAGTACGGTCTGGGTGTGTTGATAATGATGGTTGAAAACTGTGATATTTATTTGGCTTACCCATAAACATCCAATTACCCCCGAAAAAACTCAGCAGCTCATTGTTTTACAGCGAGGAGATCCAAGTGTCCGATTTTGGATACAGTTAGCGAACGGCTAATTCACCGGCGTTAGCGTCCCTTAGCCGACTCTGGTAAACCCGAGGCTAACGTACACGGATAAAACAATATACGGTTCGAAAGATAAGAAGTTAGACTTTAGTTTCACACCATTTAATTAATTGGAAGCATAACATGGTCATTTATATTAGTAGTTAATGTGAAATTTTGATAGAATCTTAGCCGAACGGTGTCCAATTTGGGATACAGTTAGCGCACAGCTAATTCACCAGCGTTAGCGTCCTTTAGCCGACTCTGGTAAACCCAAGGCTAACGTACACGGATAAAACAATATACGGTTCAAAAGATAAGAAGTTAGACTTTAGTTTCACACCATTTAATTAATCGGAAGCAAAACATGATAATTTATACAAGTAGTTAATGTGAAATTTTGATAGAATCTTAGCCGAACGGTGTCCAATTTGGGATACAGTTACGTTAAAATATAACAAAGAGGTGAATCTTGGTTCGGAGTCTCAGGTGTGAAAAGGCTCTAAACTGCTGCAGTAGCAACCTCCTCCAGTGAATCTATCTAAATCAAGAGAGCAATAACTCTGTCCTACAGATGTTAACAATGTGTTCTCTGCCACGCAGATGTCTGGCAGATGCCCTAAGACTCACATTTGCTCTAGAGTTCTTGAGAACCTCTCGAGGGCCAATCCACTCTCACCTAACCACAAAACCCTCTGACAATCAGACATGACTACACTAGGTAATAGCTTTTACCATTACACCTGAGAACCTGGAAATCAAAGATGGTTCTATCCACTCGTTGCCATTTCCATTTGACAGCTTGTTTGCTATGGATTGATTATTTGTTTAGCCATACAATGGTTTGTTCACGCTTCATTGAATTCAAGCATCTTGGCTGCCTTCCATAAACCCATGGGATGTAAACAATAAAATTTCAAATGCCTACTTTCGCACAGTGCCCCCAGACAATTTAAGGGTCAATTCTATTCTTGACCTGTCAGTTCCAGCAAACCAACTAGAGGGCCTAAAGAAAATACAAGGTATAGAAAGAAAATCACAAAGTCAATACATGCTTTTTATTCAGATTGTTTGATAATGGCAGAAAGCGAACTAAATTGAATTAAATTAAAAATGTCATGCCTTTTACCGTAGCTGACAGCAAATGGGAGGAATGACATGCAACAGAGATGATTGCTAGGACACAAATGGGATGTTGCAGGTAATTGTTGGCACCTTAAAAGTGACAATTCACCCCATAATCAAAAGTACACATTTCTATCTTACATATTTTCATTTCTTACCTGTTGTGTTGCAGTCAATCTAGATCATGGGTCTCAAACTTGCGGCCCGCGTCTTTTTTGGGTCATTTTGTGTCTTTTTTAAATAATTGTGTCTTTTTTTGGTAATTCTGTGTATTTTTTGGTCATTCTGTGTCTTTTTGTTTTTACTAATTTTGTGTCTTTTTTTGGTCATTTTGATACTGCCTCCAGCGGCCCCCAGGTAATTTGAGTTTGAGACCCCTGCTTTACATGATGAAGGAAGGAAATCGGGAGAATTTCACTTCACTACTACTTCACTTCCGGCATATACCCACATTTATTTATTGTTTAAACTGTTTTAACGCCTTACATGGAAGTTTTTTGCCCTAAACCTAGGTCAGTGGTTTTAAAACATAAATACACAGAAACTGCTGCCTTTTTTACAACCGCAAACCGTGCATGTAAGTATAATGACATGTGTGCTATTTTTAGATTGCGCCACTGTACCGCGAAACGCGAGCTGTGATACGTACATACGTGTCATACTGGGTGGTACTGACACACAACCTTTTCAGTCTTTTAGGTTGGAGATCTTGTTGTTACTAAAGATAATTCGCTTGAAACATACTTATCCATGCTTGAGTTGTAATTTATCATTGGAAAGCTCTTTTTTTGCTTCTTCTTCTCCTTCCAGCCCTTCGTTCTTTGTGGTTATATTTTTGGCGGGTATTGTTTGGTTGAAAGAAAATAGTTCACAACAAGGTCTTTGGATTACCTTGAGTATCCGGGTAATGGTTTTGGAGAGACATTGTTGTTGAGTTTTTCGATTTTTGGGGCACTCTGAGCACTGAAGTACCATCTAGTTCCATTATATTCCAGGAAAGGCACATGTCTCTTACCAAAACAAAATTGATAAACTAGAAAATTTCCTCTGGGGAAATTTTGAAAGGGCCACGGGGGCTACTGCCGGTGTGTGTACACTATGATTCTTCAGAGATTTATAACTATGCCTTTTAACCTCAAAATGTGTGTGTGTGTGTCTGTGTGTATGTGTGTGTGTGTGTAATTGAAATCACAAAGTTACTGTGTGTGTGTGCGTGCGTGCGTGTGTTTGAAGCATGTGTATGCATGTGTGAGGAGTGTGTGTGCTTACGCGCATGTGTGTGTGTGTGTGTATCTGTAACTGTAATCACATCAAAGATCAAAGGCAATCAGATCAAAGCAATCAACAGAATTAACCGACACCTGTTGGAACATTGACAGGTGGAATTTCTGGCCTCGAACAGAAAGCATTTTTGGCAAAACCATAATACCTATCATTGATCCGACTTCACTTTGAGCGTCCCGAGTTCTTCCTGAACGTCTACATATAATTTTTTTAAAGAAAATAAAAAAAATAGCTTTGTTAGAGCGATCTAAAAAAACTGTTACATCTTCATTCTTTCCGAAATCTTCCTGCGTTTTTAATATGGGACCCAATGAGGCTGTTGGTGGTGTTGGTGGCGCATCTATGCGTCGTACGCCAAAACTATAACTCTGACAGCTTTACCAGAGGATTGCCTGTTGGCTGTCCTTGTCCAGCACATGTGAGGTTACCAGGAAATTAGAAATCAATACAACCGCAGTGCTTTTATTTTGAAGGCGGTTTGCGTATATCTGCCTGCATGCATACCCACCTGCAAGAGTTACCTCGGTACCTTGTCAAAAACACGTATTGCTTTTTGCATAAGGTTAATAAATTACTGGTTTACTGCATAACATACATGCTCTATATTGTTTTGTGGTTTTAATGTATGTTTAGTAGCATTCCTGAATGACGGTCGACTCTTTTAACCCTCTGAGCTCTGAGCCTATTTTGGCCCTTTTTGAATACTTTTGATTTTGCCCTTCATGTGCCACATACAAAATGTTTACTATACCCATATTTGGTATCCATTTTTTCTTCAACTATATGATCTGACAGTTATTTTTTCAAATTTAACCTACTTTATCAACATATTGAGCCCAAAAATACACAAAAATCATGAAATCCAAGTTGGAAAATGATACTACAGTTAAAACCACAAATGTGCTGTTTTGGAACTTGAAAATATAAACATAGGATACAAATATGTACATATAAAAAGGTAAAAATTAAATATAATAAAACTATATACAAAAAGCAGTATATGTATAGGCTTTTTCCCTTGTTAGCTGCAACTCAAAAACAAGCTTTGTGCAAAATTACAGAGAGCTACACCAACACTCAAATATTTCTGTACTATCAAATTAAAACTATCATTTATTTGGTTTTAGATGACGTAGGAATGTCAATGTTGAATGTTTTTTTGTTAAATGTCACGTGATCTGATCAGTACGGCATGATCATAGACCCCAGAGGGTTAAATTAATATTGAGCAGAATTTAGTTCAGAGTTTTGGTCATGTGGCCCCTTGGGAAAATTAATTGCCCTGTCCTATACTATTGAACTTTTTGCTCTTCTTGCCACTTGTTTGATGTCTATGAATTATAAGCCGTTTAGCCAGAGTGAATTTACCTTCTCAGAATGTTTAATTTGACCACATTTTGAGGACATAAACTATGAAACATTTTAGTCTAAAGCAAAAACTAGACAACTGTCAGAAAAGACAAAGTTAATTTAGAATCCCATTAATCATCATGCAACTGTTTTTAGGAGGGTCTTGACCCCAGTGTCGGGAACCATCTGCACAGTGCTATCACATCGAACAGGGATGGGCAACTTAAATGCTGCAGGGGGCCACAGTTTTTCATTGACACCACCACAGGGCCACATATAGGACCGTGCTCTTAACCAGATATGATGAAACTGCTATTTTAAATATGTTTACAGTAGTAACTTAACATATTTCATGCTCAAATGCATGTACACTGCAAAAAAAGAGGTGTCTAAAAACAAGATAAAATCTGAGGGAAATGATCTTGCTGCATCGACAGATAATTTTACTTGACAAAATGTCTTCAAATAAGATTATTGAATCTAGAAATAAGCATGTTGAACGCTTAAAATAAGAAATTAACTCTTAAATCAAGATAAATTATCTAACACTTCTAAATCTAAGTTTGTTTTATCTTAAGAACCAAATAATTTGCAGTGTATACCAGTATAAATAGGAATACAAAAGGTTTGAAGCAAATAAAAAATAACCACTTCTTTTTTTTTCAGTGCAAGAACAGCAGACCAACATTAATTGCAAGAAGTAATTTTGTGCATTTTTTACACTGCACTTTTAAGATTTCATGCTCAAATGCATGTAGTTGTACTGAGGGCCACTTCAAGTGAGGGTGCACACCCCTGACATATATAAACAAGCGTTCTCACTCATATTCACAACTAGAAACAGTGTGGAGTTGTCAGTTTACCTACCCTGCATGTCTTTTCTTTGGACTGTGGGATGTAACTGGAGCAGTCGGAGAAAACCCACACAGATACCAGCAGAACATGCCGACTCCACTGACATATCGCCAATACCTACAACGCACTATCTGTTATGCTGTTCGCTTCAATCTAATGTGATGCCCTCCAAGAAAATACATGCTATGCATGTGTCCAGGGCCCCTGTGCGTTCTCTAGCACATCCAGAGGCGACCTGTCACACACAACATCATAAGCATAATCAGAGAGCTCAAAGCTGGTATATATGAAACAAAACACCCACATCTCCACACCCACTGCACCTTCTGGCACTATAGATGTGTGACATCTATGTGCAAACTAAAACACTGCCAACCAGAATATCACACACACATTGTAGCATAAGCGTACATACATACATCGAAATATGTCAACACAAGCCTCTCACACATCTGTGCAAATATAATTTCTAGGATAACATGACACAGAAGCACCAAAGTATATAAAAACGCTGCTTTATGCACCACTAGTGTCATGCTGTATGAATATTTACCCAGTATATTAGCATATGCCAGCCCACTGTGTGGGAGCCAGTGAAACATGATGGCTATTTCAACAGGAGAAATAACATTCATTTTCGTCCAATTCTGCAACAGAGCGAGATGGGCTTTCATTGCAATGTTTTGACCTTGCGGTGTAGATGCTTAACATCCCAAGAATGAAATTGGCACTCCCAAAATGGATTTGGCCTGATGTGCAGAGGCTTATAACAAGTGCCAACTCTGTAGTATTTAAGAGGGTACTGGCGGAGAAACATTGTATGTGTGTGTGCGTGTGCGGGCGTATGTTTTAGTCCACACAAAGCTGCCAGTGTTTCATTCCTGGCTAAATATTTATAACAGAGAAAAGACACTAAGTAAGTCAGACAAACACACACACACACACACACACATAGGGAGAGATGGGGGAGAGAAAGTGCGAGTAAGAGAGAGACAGACAGACAGAGAGAAGAAGGAGGAAGCTTATTATTTAATGTCCTACTTGGCAGAGAGCTGTCAGAAAGCAGCAGAGTGGAGGCTTGCCAGGGACTGACAGAACAAAATCACCATTCGTCTTCTTTTCTTCAAGACACGGACAAGCTTAATGAATTAAGATCCAACTCAAGCCCCTTCTCGTCTTTTCTTCCCCTAGCTTGTGATGTGCGGGCTACATATTTGTAGTTTTTGTAACACTTTACAATAACCATCATTTTAAAATGGTAAACAGGTAGTTTATTATTGTTTAATCATCATTTATAAACTGTATACAGGCCATTTAGATGGATGGATGGATGGGTGGGTGGATGGATGGATGGATGGATGGATGGACGGAAGGGTGGGTGGATGGATGGATGGATGGATGGGTGGATGGATGGATGGATGGATGGATGGATGGATGGATGGATGGATGGATGGAAGGGTGGGTGGATGGATGGAAGGGTGGGTGGATGGATGGAAGGGTGGGTGAATGGATGAATGGATGGATGGATGGATGGACTTTATTTATCCCAAGCTGGGAAATTACAGTGTAGCAGCAGCATTACACACAAAGACAATAACAACACAATTAAATAAAAACAACAACCTAGGCATACTTCAAGCAATAAAATATAAAATACAATAAAAAAAATAAAGTCTCTAAAGAAGGAGTATGTATTAAGGAGTAGTATTCCAGTGCAGAATAAATATGAATATTCAGCATAAAAATGTTGGTGCCGTGAAACAAATAAGGTGCAATGAACAGTGTGCATAAAAAATCGCACATAAAGTTAGAATGGTAAATACATAATGTATTAATCTTTAACTAACTAAATAATTTATAAATGGCAAATAGATGCTGTATTAATGTTATTAATATAGTTACTTTACCATTAACAAACAATTCAATTGTTATTAATAGTTTTAGTTTGCCACTTTAATTTGCAACTTTTTTCTCGAAATATTATATAAAATAACTGGTCTATAAACCATCTATAAACATCACGTAGTTGGTTATTGTAAAGTGTTACCGTAGTTTTTTTATTTGTTTGTTGTTTTTTCACACCGGTGAGTAGTGATATCCAAGCAACATGGCATTAAATCAACACAAAGGGCACCATTTATTCTTTCAGAGCCTCATTACATGGAATGATCACTCTATCAAGACTCTCACTGTTTCAGGTCCACACACACACACACACACACACACACACACACAAAGCCCATTACCTCTGATGATAACTCCACCGGCATTCCAAACAATAGCTGCAAAAGGCAAATTAGCAAACAATACGCCGTGCTCCCATAGCCTGATGTGATGAAAACAGTACAAGGCGAGCTAATGCATCTCAGGCAGGTCAGATTCCTGCCTCCGCTCTTATCTTCTCCTAACACGCTATCAGACAAATTAGCAATGGGGTCCACTTAAGAGTGTATATGTGTGTGTGTGTGTGTGTGTGTGTGTGTGCACCAGTGTGTGTAATCTTGTGTGTATGTGCATTTAGCAGTGGGGTCCACTCATCGTCTGCCTCCTCTCTTGATGTTATTTATGGCTGTTTAAATGATCTCAGACACCTCTCATTTGTTTAGACAGCTCCAATTGGCTTTCTGTCTGGAGGAAGAGGAGGCGAGGAGGGCGGCGGGGCAGGAGGGGGAGACGTGGTGAGACAGAAGGGGGGAGGCGAGGAAGGGAGGGAGGGGCGTCTAGGCCAGTGATTCCCAACCGCTGTTCCGCGGCACACAAGTGTGCCGTGAGAAATCATCAGGTGTGCCGTGGAAGATTATCCAATTTCACCTGATTGGTACTCTAAGTCAGTAGTTCTCAACCTTTTTGAGTCGTGACCCCCAATTTAACATGTATGTTGTCACGCGCACAGTTCAGATCATACAAACTCAGTTGATACGATGAATTTTGGACGAATAATGAAGCAGACAACAACTAAAACATCTCTCTGTCTGTGCATTTCTATATATTTTTTTTTATATTTTATTGTTACTTTTAATCTAAGTCCTTTGCTATCAGTTTAAAGGTCCATTCTGACCTCCTGAGTGTGTAACAGTCAGTTTCAAGCCAGAGACTCCTTGGAAAGTAATAACTTGCTGCTTTGGGATTTGTCAGAAAAGACACAAAATTATCCAAAAATAATCAAATTGACCACAAAATGATCAAAAAAAGACACAAAATGACCAAAAATATACATAAAATTAAGCAAAAAAGGACTCAAATTGACCACAAAATGACAAAAAATTACCACAAAAAGACAGAAATTGACCAAAAAAAACCCCACAAAATGACCAAAAAAGACATTAAATGACCAAAAAGACTAAAACACATTAACACATGAACACTTTAACACAATGGAGACAGGGCTGACTTCCAAAATGATTTGGCGACCCCCAGAAATCATCTCGCGACCACAATTGGGGTCGGGACCCCAAGGTTGAGAATAGCTGGTATAAGTGAGAGGCAGAACAATAAATTCTCTTCCAACAGAGAGCAGTGTATCAGTGCGATATGTCCAGCAGCTGGAAGAGTGTTGCCAACTTAGCGACTTTATCGATATATTTAGCAACTTTTCAGACCCCTCCAATGACTATTTTTCAAAAAAGCGACTTGTGACAAATCTAGCGACTTTTTCTGGTGTTATTGGAGTCTTTTGGAGAATCCTTCCAGCGTGTGCTGCTGTGGGCCCGTCCCAAAGCACTCACAAGCGGCCCAGTCCTCCCGCAGCAGTCTCTCCCAGCTGCAGTCAGAGCAGGAGATGTTAACCCACTGTAAGTCACCACTGGCTGACTTACAGTCTGTTTTCGATCACTTTTGCCGGTTCCTAGGCCAGAAAAAGGAGGAGGGTTGGAATTGTGACAGATGACGCATGCAGTTCTAAACATATTTAGGCTGTTTTTAACTGTCTTTTTGACATTTGGTGGTATGCCGTGTGATTTTTCTAATGTAAAATACACTGGTCTAGGCAAACTAGGGCTGGTTGAGAGGGAAAGGGTGAGGCGGGAGGCAATGGAGGTGGATGAGAGGAGGAGAGTTTGAAGGGAAGTTAGAGGGGAGGCAGAAGGGTAGAAAGATAAAATCGAGATAAGCGAAGGAGGGAGGGTGAGGAGAAGAGTTTAGGAGGGAGAGTTTGCAGGAGAGTTAGGAAGACAGAGGGGAGGTGAGGGGAAGTAGAGCAGGCAGGGCAGCAGGTGAGAGGAAAGAGAGAAAAGCTTCTGTTTTCACAGCGATTTATTTTGTTTAGTCCCACAGAAACACAAGTCACTTCAGCACCTGAATTTTCACCTCTACTGCTGAGCGGTATAATCCTTTTCCACTCCAGGAGCTTAATAACCCATGACTTAAAGATTAACTTAACACTAAATCCACTTATTTACAGTAAGCACTTTTTACATGTTTGAATGAAGCGGGCATGGTCAAGCTGAAACATGGTGTTGAGTTGGTCTTTCACGTAAAGGTGTGGTCATTATCACATATTCTTTTCTTTTTTTTTGTGCTGTTTTCGATCAATTTTGGCATGCATTCACTCTAACAAAAGATGTGCTGGCTCAACGCAAAAAAATTGAGGTAAGAATTTCCATGGATATTTTTAAGTTATTTCAACTTAGCTAGTATTAAGTACATGCCACAAGACTTTTCTAGTTAAGCCAACTCAGTTACTTTAGTTCAATGAACATGATTTGCCTATTCCTCTACAAGTTTATTTAAGTTAAACCAACTTAATTTTAATTGTTTTAAAATTACTCCTTTTAGTTAATCTAACTTATTTATTTCCTTTCATTCTACTCAGAAATGTCCATGGAAATTCTTACCTCATTTTTTTTATGTTGAGCCAGCACAATTTTTTTTGTACAAGAACTTATTTATCTAAGTCAGAAAATATCACACATTGAAATTCCACTTTTATGATCTGTTTATTCAAACAGTCAGCATCTCACTTAGATGTGAACATTTTCGCGGTGTGACATTTTAAGTTATAGCCTACATTGCTTTGAACTAGGTGTAAACTCAACAGTACACCTACATGCACAAGGCCTATACACATTGCAAATAATGTAACATGTCCTCTTGCAGAAATTTGAGGATGGCATACATGTCTTAACTCTCAACACTACACAATAAGTACAGTAATTAAACAACACATTGCAAATACTGTAATGCAACATTTCCTCTTAATTTGAGGAGAGCATAAATGTCTAAACTTTCAACACTACACGTACTGTAAACAACACACTGCAAATAATGCAATACTTCCTCTTAATTTGAGACTCTGAACTATTGTATAGTTTAGAGTTTAGACTCTAAAACAGTCTCTGAACAGTACAGATACTATACAGTATTTAAACAACACATTGCAAATAACGCAACATTTCCTCTTACTTTGAGGACAACCCAAATGTCTAAACTCTCAACATTAAATACACAATACAATATTAAACAGCACACAGTAATCAACACATTCCAAACAACATGGCAACATTTCTTTTTTTAATAAGAGGACATCTTAGATGCCTCTTTCCTTTTCAGCACAACAGCTTATTTTTAAGCATCATTACCTTGGGGCTTGCTTTGAGGTCATCCAGCTCAAGAAAGATCTTTTGAAAGACTTTGAAAGTGCTTTTCAGTTCTTTTGGCTAGCTGAGGTTGAGTGCATATATTAGCCCCATTAGCAAGGCACAGGCTCTGGGAATATCCATGTCATCCATTAGGACCTCGGTTCCCTCCAGGACAATCTTTGCATGGGTTGCAGGTATGCCACCTGTTGGAACGATCTTCATCACTTCGCCTGTGATATCCCCATCACCATCCTGGTTGGTCAGAATCAGCATAAATGTTTTAAGTTTGTTTGTAGAGGGAACATTTCACATGCACATAGTTCTTTTATGTAAACATGCCGCCTGCTATTTGTTTGTTTAATTGTAGAACACATTACACACTTCATTTTTGAAAACAAGCAGTTCTGTTCAAATAACTTAAATTAAGGTAAATCAGAAAGCTATGATGCCTACAACTTGCAACTTAATAACAATACATTTGATTGAACTGTTTTTTCAAGATGGAAAACAAAAGAAAATTCACACAAACTACTGCAACGAAATGGGCAGGGAGAAATACACATGCGCTGTTAACAACAACTAAGACAATACAATATTCTTGTCGTCAATGTGGATTTTGGTGCTGCAATGGCTGACTAAAACAAACCGAATGAGTGCAGTAACCTACAGCCTAGCCATGAGGCTATTGCTGCTCAAACACTACAAGTTTTAAATTCATTTGAAAGAAACAAAGTTAACCAGTGCCAATCAACATTTGCAACCTAAAAAACAAAACTTAGCAGCCAATACGGTTATACCTAAGCTATGATGCCTAAAACTTGCAACTTAATAACAATAAATTTGATTTAACTGTTTTTTTTTTCAAGATGGAAAACAAAAGAAAATTCACACAAATTACTGCAACGAAATGGGCAGGGAGAAATACACATGCGCTGTTAACAACAGCAACTCTGTATATAATATATTATATTATAATATATATAATATTCTCGTCGTCAATGTGGATTTTGGTGCTGCAATGGCTGACTAAACCAACCTAAAAAACAAAACTTAGCAATACGGTTAGACCAAATTACTAGGAGTTACTGCTAGCTTACACAGTAGCACTGCTGACCAAGAAAAATCACCTAGTGTTGTGTAAAACTATTTCTTATACTGACTACTGATTAGCTGCTGTGACTAATATGAGTCAATTTTTACTCACCAAACCACAAAGTTAGCAGATGTGTGCTGTGCTCACTCGTGTCCTCCACTTCCATCTCGCAATGCCGCATGGTCTGTTCGCGCTCAGCCTTGTACTCAGCTAGTTAAGTAACATGGACATGGATTTTTAAGTTGTGCAAACTGAATACACCTACATGTTGAGTTGAGGCAGAAATATCCGTTGAAAATCCATGCATTATTGAGTTAAAACTTTTTTATTTATTTTCAGTTAGACAAACTTATTAAATTAAGTTATCAACTCATTATAATGTATAAACATAACAAA
The DNA here is from genome assembly GCF_030273125.1 of Centropristis striata. Classification (NCBI taxonomy): domain Eukaryota; kingdom Metazoa; phylum Chordata; class Actinopteri; order Perciformes; family Serranidae; genus Centropristis; species Centropristis striata. Next base: position 6,496,982 of record NC_081517.1, on the reverse strand, counting down.
CTTATTTTTTTATACAGAAAAAGCTGTTGATTTTGAGCTGTACCTACTAACTCCACGAATCATTTCTTAGAGTGTTTCTAGAACTACAGGTACATCTCAAAAAATGTGAATATCGTGAAAAAGTTCAATATTTTTGGTCAATTATTTCAGAAAGTGAAACTTGTATATTATATAGATTAATTTCACATAGAGTGAAATATTTCAAGCCTGTATTTCTTGTAATTTTGATGATTCTGGCTTACAGATAAAGAAAACATGCAGGAAACCATGGAAAATCATTAGATATCAGCTCTTAATTTAACCTCCCATGAGTTATTTTGTTGTTATCATTATATTCGTCCAAACAAATGTACCTTTAGTTGTACCAGGCATTAAAATGAACAATAAATTAAGGAAAACAAGGGGGGTCTAATGATTTTTTTCATGACTGTATATATAAAATGTCCTGCTAGATGGCTGCTATGTTGACTGTGGATTTCAGAAAACACAGTGGACCAACAGCAGCAGAGGACATGGCCCCAAACCACCACTGACCCAGGACCATCATATTCAACTTCTGATCAATATTCTAATTTTCTGAGACACTGAGTTTTGGGTTTTCATTATCACTAAGCCAGAATCATCAAAATTACAATAAAAACAGGCTTGAAATATTTCACTGTACGTGTAATAAATCTATATAATGTATGAGTTTCACTTTCTGAAATGATTGACAAAAAATTAATCTAATTTTTTGAGATGTACCTGGGTAAAAAAAGACACAAAATGATCAAAAATAGATGTAAAAATCACTGAAAAAGACACAAAAATGACCAAAATTTTTTTTTTAACTTTTTCATGATATTCAAATTTTTTAAGATATACCTGCGTGAAAAAAAGACACAAAATAACCAAAAATAGATGTAAAAATGACTGAAAAAGACACAAAAATTACCCCAAAAAAATATTGAACTTTTCATGATATTCTAATTTTTTGAGATGTACCAGATATTTCCACAAGGTATGTCACTTTTTCAGCGAATACATCCGAGACGTTCTGCTCTGTGAAATGCAGCGGTCAGTAAAAACACAATGCAGAAGCTGGGACCGAAGCTCCATGTCACAGGTCGTTAGGTTCTCACAGCGGAGAAGGCCTCAAAGCGTATGTGCAGTCACGTCTCTGGTTTGCATGCATGTAGGTACATCTATCTCAGTATGCATGCTTGTGTGTGTGTGTGTGTGTGTGTGTGTGTGTGTGTGTGTGTTTACATGCATGTCTGTGATGCTCAGTGAGAAATCAAAGCGTACGGACCAGGAGTGAGAGAAGCCTTGTTTGTCTGATTAGACCCCTCCAGGGAATACAGAGGAGCTAGTGGGAGGGAGGGTTCTCTCTGCTCTGGTTGTTAAAACACGACTCTACACACACACACACACACACACACACACACACTTACACACACTAATACTAACACACATAGACGCAAAACACAGAGTTGAAATATTCAGATGTAGACGCAACAGCAGACACACTCACATACGCTCAATTAAATTTGAATGTTTATGATGTAATGTCTCCTTTATTGTGCTATGGCGGTATGGTCTCTGGGCACTCTAATGTTAATTGCCACTGAGGCTTGTTGTTGTTTGTTGTTTCTGACAAGTTTGGGTTGTTGAGCTACGTCAACATTGTTGTAAACACAGGGTCAGCTCACAGGGCGAGAACAGCCCCGAGTCTTTGAGCAGCAGATTCTCATGGATATGCTAATGAGCTAGTCTGTACAGTAGCACAGTATGAAGTTGCTTTGAGGAACAGTGTACATATGCAGAATGTGATGCATAAAAAAGATGGTAATGTGAATATAGTGTTGTATATTACATTTCGTCTGCAAGAGAAAATCAATATGGAAAATTCCTGAAAAAATGTCATAGTCCATTATTAATATACTGCCAAATCATGCTCAATACTCTCTGTTGTCTTCAGGATATTTCAGACCATTCTCACTCCAAAAAAACATTCCTATAGGTCCATTCTGCAAAAGAGAAAGTCAGTTTTCATCGTATAAAGAGCAACAAAGTCCGCATAGAGGCTGGGCTGTTCGAATGGGTCAAACAAACACAAGGTTTTCACACAGGAGACCATGTTTTTATGCAGTTCCTTCAATGGGCACTTGCTGCTGACTCTAAAAGTCCCCATAGACCCCTATGTTGAAATGTCCAACATTACAGAAGAAATTAACTTGTATGCAGCCTGGTACAAAAAACTGTTTTATTCTCTACAGCTTTTACCCCATTTATAACAGCGATATGGGGAAATAATCTTTATACAAATATAACTCAGCTGTTTAATTTATATTTAGGCTTAAAGTTCGTAAAAGTTCTGCATACTTAAGGACAAGGCTACTTTGAGTGACTAAATGCTGCATTCATCCTGCCTAGTTTTTTTTGTGTGTTATTTTTTAAATATGTGTTTATTCATTTGGAAAGCATAACAGGAATACAAACAGCCAAGTAGAAAATCACAAAACCAAAAAATGGACATGACACATTTTGGATAACAACCACAGAATATACGCAGCAAGGGGCTTTACATTGTACAAACCACATCCGTCTTTACCCAATAAAAAATCTGTACAGGGTCCCAAATCTCAAACACAACTCTTTTTTTTTCCATTTACATCTTTTGACTGAAATTTTATTTGCGCTACAGCCAAGTCACATACAATGTGTGAAACATGTTCCAGGTTACTTGACAGCTTAAGAAATACTAATGCATAAGAATTCAGCACCAAATGCAGCCATCACATTTAAATGCTCAACCAAAACTGTTTTACAGAGGAGGATTTTAAACAGCTGTTCTATTGCATCTTGCATTTTTTGTCTTTTCAATTATTTATTTTTTTGCAAAGCTTGTCTTTACTCGCTAAAATAATCAAGCATCTACATAACTTTTCATTACATGTTTTCCCCTTATTATTTCAAGTACATTTTTCTTTATATATAAGAAAATAGAAATAAAAAAATACATCAAAAAACAGCCCCAGGATTAAATAGCAATGGGTGCAAATCTCTATAGTGCTTTGTCTTATTAAAAAAAAAAAAAACAACAACAAACAGAACAAGCATCAAACAAACAACACCACAATGAAATAGCTAACAGGCTAACAGTTAGCTCTGTAGCAGTACAGTGTGTATGTGCTGCTGCTGCAGGAGGTGTTCAGTTAGCGATCTCTGTTTGTTTACAACAAGCACCGGACACTCTGTGCACAGTTACCTATGCCAGTTAATTCAAGATCGCTATGTTTATGATCAGCGGAGACGCTGTGCATAATTAGCCATGTGATCACAGATCACGGTCGAAACTGTCGCTAAGCAATTAAGCTACGATCGAAAACCATACATCACCTCCAGAGTCTAGTAAATCCCTCTGGATCCCTTTTTGTAATGGAGACACTCTGAGTGAGCGGACATTTAAAAAGGCATGGCCTTAAAACTTTCCCAGCTGCCACTCTTTCCCCTAAAGGAAACACGGCTATTGACCTCTTAAGTGGTCTCTGTGAACTCCAAATGAAGGAAATCCGTCGTAGTGACAGAGAACTTTAATCCATGTGAACACCTTCAATCTTGATTAAGGCTACGTTTACATGATGACGGTCTGAACAGAAGACGCAAAAGTGGCGTTGCGTCTTCACTTTTTATTCCGCGTTTAGACGAGCGTTTTTGGGAGGAAATCTGCATGCATACGGTGACGCAAAAGTGTGTGGAATACATTTGTATGCATGCCAGGCAGCATCACTTAAAGCGATAAGAGCATCTTTTGGCATGTGGAAGTTTTCACACCACACATTTTCATCAGCTACTCCTTTCACAAAGTTCTCCACCATCACTAGATCTCCCAGGTCTCGTCCAAAGCCGTCTGGCTCACCTCCTACCAATCGGTGCATCCAAAATGTGATAGAGGTAATTCCAGATCCTTCTCTGTTCACTAATCTGTACATATCCTGTACATTTGGTGGAAAAACTCCTGTAAGTTTATTAGAGCTTTTAACTTTGAAGGTGGTTTCAGATTTTTGCGTTTTTAAGCCCCAAAAACACCATCACCGTCTAAACGAAAGGCACTTCCCTTAAAATATTTTGTTGTTTTTACAAACAAGCGTCCTTGTGTAAACGGGGCCTCAATATCACACTGACTGCTTGCGTGACCTAAAAACACTTGTGTCCGAAAGGACTCAAACTTAACCCACAGTACTCTTGCTATTTTTCTTGACTTCATCCTTGCTTGTGTTGTATTAACTCTCATTTGTACGTTGCTTTGGATAAAAGCATCTGCTAAATGACATTGTAGAATTATAGAAAATGTGACAAAAATGTTTGCATACGTGGTGGCAAAAATCAAGGAGCTTGTTGCCTCAATGATGGCTTAAAGAAGATCAGGTTCCCCGTATTTCCCAAAAGCCTCTGAAATCAGTGCTTTTCCAATATGTGTAAAGTTTTCTGCATCATGGTGTCATTTGAACCCAGACCAAGATCTTTACCTGATCCTCCACAAGGAGACCTGCTGCCTAAACTAGTTATGTTGGACAACTTAAACCATGGGACTCTAAAACATGCCTGTGTTTTTTTAAAACTGCAACTGTTAAACATTGTTAAATAGAATGGATATATATATTTATATATGTTGTTTTTTGTTTTGAAAGTCATTGGCAAACAACCTATTCTGTATTGTTGGGATACTTACTGCTAATGAAATTTAGCCTTCACTTTATCTATGGATATTTGTATTAGATATATTCATTAAAGCTCTAATCCATGGGTGTCAAACTCGCGGCCGGCGGGCTAATTGTGGCCCCCGTGACGATATTTTGTGGCCCCCGGCTTGATATGAAAGTTTAATGTGACTTTTATATGAATGGCACTTTACCGTGTTGTGTGTTGAAGGTCCCTTTAATTGCTTTATTTTGGTGATTTTGTGTCTTTTTTAAATAATTTTGTGTCTTTTTTAGTAATTTTGTGGCCTTTTTTGTCATTTTGTGTCTTTTTTTTGGTCATTTGTGTCTTTTTTTAGTAATTTTGTGTCTTTTTTTAGTAATTTTGATACTGCCTCCAGCAGCCCCCAGGTAATTACAGTTTGAGACCCCTGCTCTAAAGTGTGATTAATCCTCTCTTATTATACTAATCTTTAGTTTATTTGTGAATGTCTTCGAGACATTAAACAGACACTTCAGTCTCAAATTGTATGTAATTGCAGGAATAAGATGTGATTCGTTCCAGTACATTGTTTAACTCAAAGACTTGCTTTCTTCTCCCACCTACACCTGCACCAACCACATCAAAGAACACACCAGTTAGTAAGATACGCACTAATTATTAATACAATGAGACAGGTTTGAAATTCATGCATATCTGGAGCAGTGACCTCTGCCGACATGTAGATTTATCTTTGTGATGTATCTGCTGTGACTCCAGTATGGGAAGGCAATAAGCGGCACAGTTTTAAAAAGTAAGAGGGGATTTATCTGTAGCGGTGGTGCGTACGTCGATGATAAATGGGTTAAACAGATGCTTTCCTTTGAAGGTAAATGAATAAAAACCAGGGGAAATGTGTAACTGGGTCAAAGTGGAAAAGGACTTAGCTTCACTGCACAAAAAAAGGTAGAAAAAGAAAAAACAGGGATAATTATAAATGTAGGGAAATGTACAAGCATTATGCAAAGAAGAAAAAATATTTCATCAGGAATTAATCTTAATGACATTCTAAATGTAGTAAGTGATAATAATATAGTCAACCTAAAGATACGAGTCAGGAGTTCAACGTTAGATGTTCAAGGTCCCATATTGTAAAAAGGGAGATTTCAATGTCTTTTGTGATAATAAAGCAGGTCTATGTGCTAGATTAATATTGTTAAAGTATGAAAATGCTCAGTCCACAGAGAAATGTCTGTTTTCAGAAACTGTGCCTTCAACACTAGCACTGCCAAAACAGTCTTACAGATCTAATAAAGTAGAATCTAAACATTATTTATGAGATCAAGGCTACGTCATTGTACTCATTAGTTCAATTGCTGCCCTAATAATATAGATGGGAGGATAGGACGGTTGCACAATGTGTTTGAGGTCAGAGATGCTCCAGTCAGGAAAACAGCCTCTGATCTGTCAACAAACCAGGCGGCAATGTCTGAGCATGGAGGCAAACCAGGAAGTGCCTTAAGCTGCAATCCACCGAAAATTCCACCAGGGGGCGCTAAGTTTGGCTGCAAAAAAAATCTGCCTATTCATTTCAGTGCAAAATTTGAAAACTTCTCACTTGATTTATTACCTCAGAATATTTTTTTTAGGACAACACTATGGTCTCAATCACTAGTAAAACATCTTCTTCAAGACAACTTGATGTTAGTAGTTCTAATAATGGCCCCATTTAGAAGAAAATAGAAGATAAAGAATCATATGATTTGGGGCGTGGCTACCTTTGATTGACAGGTCACTAACAAGACGAGCCCTCATCAGGAGAGAAGCAGAACAATGCGTATCCAAGGCAACGTGTCAATAAAGTTATATGTAACGTTATAAAAGTAAAAATGTCTTGTTCAGCGTTTGGTTGGACTAACAGACACTCCAAGGAGTCGCTGCTCATTTTTCTGAGGTAAGTAATGAACATTTTGTTTTTGTTTTTTGCCAAAACTAACATCCCAGTTATGCTAACATGAATTAGCAGCGACTACTCTCAGTCAGGTTGAGGTGTAGAGAGGCTGTAGTCAGTGATCAGATCCCTCTCCTCCTCCACAGTCCAAATATGGACTGCTTCCTGTATGGGAAACAAGATGGCTACAAGTGTAACGCTGAACTCGATGCTTCCAACGGGCAACAAACCAATGAGTGATGTCACGGTGACTACGTCCATTATTTATATACAGTCTATGGGTCAGAGATGCTCCACAGTCAGGAAAACAGACTCTGATCTGTCAACAGACTCAACCCAAAGCATACTAGTGCTCGGCTAACAATAAAAATAACTTTTAAACACAGAAAAATGGAAAATACAAAACATACTTTTGTATTGTATTGTAAACTGGTTTTGTTTGGTTTTTGTTTCTCTTACGCTCACTTTCTGACATACGCTGGTTTGATAAATGAGGGCCAATGAGTGCAGATGTGGAAGTCTCTAAAGTGCTGACCAATCAGAGCGGACTGGGCTTTTCCTGGGAGGGGCTCTTAAAGAGGCAGACACTAAAATGAAGCATTGATGAAAAGACATAATGAAAAAAATGTGTTTTTAAACCATGTAAGCACAAAACCAAAATACAGAGCCTGAAAATTAGCATACTGGGTCTCATATAAGGTAATAAACGTGCTGGATTCTATACTGTGCCACTGTGTTGTGCTGCTTAAATATTCTGCTGTATGAGCAGCACATGGGGCATAATGGCACACTGCCTCACTTGAGCATATAAAATGCAAATAGTGATGACTATGCAGCAGGTTAATAAGCAGTTTCAATCACAGACACGCTAGCCTTTGATATGTGCTGCTGTAAAGAGAGTATATGAAACAGATGAAGGACAAAAAGTTCAGGGCTGCCTTCCTGCCCTGACCCGTCCCACTGCTTCAACAATCAATTCAGCTGTAATTACCAACAACGGCATCTGTCAGAGATCTCTATCTTATCTGAATGGACGATTTGATAATAGGGTTTATCAGTGAAAGTGACTGCTGAGATCTTTACCACACCAAGGATATACAAGGGTATTTGAGGTCAGGGTTCCACAGGAACAGTAGCTTATCAGATGAAATACTGTTAGACGGAAAGACAACGATGTAAGACAAAGTTTTTTAGAGCAGGATGAAACGCTTTACCAGCAGCACTGCAGCTGCTGTGTAACAGAGGAAGCTAAGTAACCAAAGAGAAGATATTGTCATGTAAAGATAAGATGATACATTACACATTCCATGTGTCATATGGTGCTGATGTGTTTTGGACTACATACTTGCACTGCAAAAAAGGTGTGTCTAAAAACAAGATAAAAACACTAAATCTGAGGGAAATGATCTTGCTGCATGGACAGATAATTTCACTTGACAAGATTTCTTAAATTAATGAATTATTATTAAATCTAGAATAGTAGCCGGGGCTACTATTAATAAAAGATCAGTTTGGGACCCGGCTAGCAATAGGGGCAGGCTATTATTTGAAGGAGGCTTTTATTAAAAAAAAGGAAATCAGAGCAGCTCTGACCGGCACTTTTTAGAGTGTTTTACACAGCGCATTGTAGCCAGTTACCCGGATGTCGGCCATATTGGAAGTACTGGCATGCAAACAAACAATGAACAGATAGATAGAATAGAATGCCTTTATTGTCACTATACACATGAACAATGAGATTTGAGAGCTGACTCCAAATAGCAGTGCGACAATAAATAAAATACATAAAAATATACAATATGAACATAAACATACATATACTTAGGCAAGTAAAGAAAAAAAATATATAAGATATAATGTAAGAAAGGCAAGAAAGGGAGGTAAGGTGCACAACCTTCAATTCAATTTGCCAGAGGCAGATATGATGCTAATTAGTGTTCATAACTATATTGCACATTGCCAGTTTTAGTATATTTAAAAAAGAAGAAATATTGCACAGTAATAAAGTCCATATGAAAATCAGTGCATACACAGCAAAATGTGTTAATTCAACTCATGCCTATTAAAATGTGTGTTTTATGTTTGTGTGTGTGTGTGTGTGTGGGGGGGGGGGGGGTTTGAGTGTTTTTTTTGTGTCAAATTAAAGTAAAGATTATTAAATCTAGAAATAAGCATGTTGAACGCTTAAAATAAGATAAGAAGTGTTTAGAAGTGTTAGATAATTTATATGGTTTCTAATTTTAACCATTCAACATGCTTATTATTATTATTCTTATTGCTTATTCTAGATTTAATGATCTTAATATAAGAAATCTTGTCAAGGTAAATTATCTGTCCATGCAGCAAGATCATTTCCCTCAGATTTAGTGTTTTTATCTGGTTTTTAGACTCATTTTTTGCAGTGCAAGTAGTCCAAAACACACCAGCTCCATATGACACATTAAAATAAGCCACTGCTGGTGTGTGTGTGTGTGTGTGTGTGTAGACCAACACAACAGTGTCAGTATTATTCCAGTGGACCCACTACCCTGTATCACTGCCCTCTTGTCAAGCGCTGCTGGTGTTCGAGGCCCCAGAGAAGCAGCTTCTTTAAGATGAACTCCCTCACATCCCTCGACCCACTTTGATTTTTCTTTTCTCTTGACAGGTGAAAGTGTGTCTTCTTTTGGGATATATGATATGGTGTATTTGTGGTCTTCTTTTTTGGTCTTAGAGCTGCCACAACAAGGCTTGAGAAAAGGATAAAGCTACTGTGGAGATATATAAAGATCCCGACCTCCTGACCCCGCTGGCTTCATGCAACGCTGTCACACTGCTGTGCTCACCTGCTATGCACATATGGCTCGTTATGCATCCTTATCAAACAAGTTCTCCAACATAAACAGCAGAAGTGTGTCAGTACCATGGAGGTTCATATTGCAGCTCTGCTGTAATGCGTCCGTCGTTATCTTGCTGACGTAGTAGTGATTCACAGCTAAGTGAAGTTTAAAAGGGCAGACTTAGGTTTAGGCCAAAAAACTTCTGGTAAGGTGTTATAAAAGACAGTTTAAACAGTAAATAAATGTACAGAAATGCAGGAAATTAAGTAGTTACAAGGGTCACATGGCTGCCACAATTTCACAATTTCAAAAACGTGAAAAATCTTGTTCGTACACTTTAGCAGTGGTCAAATTCAAGCATTTTTCAAGGACTTTCAAGGTAAATTTTCAAGCTTTTCCAGTATCTTACACCTGTTGTAAACTGCATGTTTTAGATGAGCACTTACTTACTAAAAGCAGGAGATTTCACTGAACCATACCAACAGCGATGGTATTACACTTTAAGGAGGAACGGTCTTCATTTCAGATAGGCTACTCTTTATTTTTTACATTGAACATGTGATTATCTATAGTCTATAGATGGATATAGTCAGATTGCAAGAGAAATACAGTAAGAATTTCAAGCATTTACAAGCACTTTATCCAAAATCCAAGCACTTTTTAAACCTTGAAAATACAACATTTAAATTCAAGCATTTTCAAGAATTTCAAGCACCTGTACCAACCCTGGGCCTTTTTTTTAAAAAACAATTTTGTGTCTTTTTTTGGTAATTTTGTGTCTTTTTTATATATAATTTTGTGTCTTTTTTGGTAATTTTGTGTTATTTTAAAGTAATTTAGTGTTTTTTTCAGTCATTTTGTGTCTTTTTTGTCATTTTGTGTCTATTTGGTCATTTTGTGCCTTTTTTTAGTCATTTTGTGTCTTTTTTTAGTCATTTTGTGCCTTTTTAAAGTAATTTAAGCTTTTTTCTGTCATTTGTGTCTTTTTTTTGTTAAGTTTGTGTCGTATTTTGGTCATTTTGATTCTGCCTCCAGCGGCCCCCAGGTAATTTGATTTTGAGACCCCTGACTTAGACAAATATATTCACATCGAGGAGCTCCTTCCAGTTCACTGAACCTGCATGTGTTTGGACTATGGGCAGAATCTACAACACCTAAACCAGAAGCTTTTTGCTGTGCGGAGACAGTATCAACCACTGCAGCATATACTGAGAGTACGGTAGAGTTTAATAATGATGCTGTAGATAAGATGTTGCTACACATTAAAAATAAGATCAGTGAAGAGCAAGAATATACACCAGGGAACTAAATACAACAATCCTCTCTGGCCTGCTTTGTTTCTTCCTTCTACCTGAAAGAACTTTTCAACAAATACCACATAATCACTCACTGTTGCCCTCTGACAAGCATTTAACAATGAGGAGTCAGCAGACATCTACAGTCACAGCCCGTCTGGCTCAACAGTCTGGCAGAAATGCAAATAATATTTTTGAGATGTTTTCTGTGTAGTATAATACTGATTTCTCTCGGTGCAAGAGTGTCATTTTTCCATTTCTGTGAAGAGCTTTCAGCATGGAGCAGCATGGAGCCCTGCTGTCAGCTGAACTCTAAATTTTTGGCTTTTCCACAAGTTTCCATGTCACATTAAGCACATCAACTCTTTTTCAGCAAAGGTAAAAACCACCTCGACCAAGTGTAACATGATATTACTGAAGTTTTTGCAGAGATTTTATTGAATTTTGCAGTGTGCATTCAGCATTTTTAATGCAATTTTGTGTTTAATGTTTTCTGTGTGTTTTTATATATGTTTTTCTGTGTTTTTTGTGTGTTTTTGTCATTTTTTGTGTTTTTATGTATGTTTTTCATAATTCTGTGTTTATCATGGGGTTTTTTGTGTGTTTTTTGTATTTTTTGTGTTTTTTTTATGTGTGCTTTTTGTATTTTTTGTGTTTTTTATCTGTTTTTTGTCATATTTTGTGTTTTTATGTGTTTTTTATGTATGTTCTTCATGAATTCTGTGTTTTCCATGTTTGTTTGTTTTTGTGTGTGGTTTTTGTATTTTTTGTGTGTTTTTTATGTGTGTTTTTTGTAATTTTTTGTGTTTTTTCTGTTTTTTTCTATGTTTTTTCTGTATGTTTTTCGTAAATTCTGTGTTCTTCATGTTGTTGTTTTTTGTGTGTGTGGTTTTTGTATTTTTTTGTGTTCAAAATGTTGATACAGTAAGTCAAAATGACAAAATAATAATCAGGTGAGGTTGTGCTGAATGATACCAGCATGGAATGATAAACATTTTTTAAGTCGTTTATACAGACAGAATGAAAAAAAGTCAAAACCCATCAAAATATCCCCAAACTCCAAAGGGTTAAAGTGTGATTTCTGGTAAACAGTGACTCCTCTGCTGTGTTTGGAGTGTTGCTTTACAGTAATGGTGGTTAGGTGTTGAGGAATGAAACTGTCAGGTAGTTTATTTTATGCATTGACTGATCAAGAGCAGTCAAGTGATTCTCTTGACTTTCCATCGAAGGACTCTTTCTGTCCTTGAGTGCGCTATAGCTGCTATCATAGCCTTTTTTCATGCAATGCAACAGTGGCGGTATGTTTTTGCAAGCCAGTCACACGTACAAATTATTATTTCAGTTGAATCTACCTAGAATCATGTCGAGTACCAGCTACCTCAATAAATGTACTTCCTCCTAGTTTATATGATTATTATCACAAGAAACATAACATTCTCCTACTCAATGTAACCTGAATTTCAACCCTTTGAACCCCAGGCATTATCTGTGGGTTGTTTTTTTTTGTTGTTGTTTTTTTTTTGCTCCTGTCACATTTTACTCACTTTGACCTTGTTTTTCACTGCAATATATCATTTCTGCGCCTCTATGGAAACAGCAGAACCATGGCCTGAAGTAGAAATAACTCAAAAA